>NC_046169.1:9666261-9938761 GCF_011064425.1 Rattus rattus
CTGAACTCGAGCTAGGCTGGCAGCCGGCAAGCCCAGACCTCCTGTCTCTCTGGGCTACAGGCAGAGTCTGACAAGGCTTCTTATGTGGATGCTGAGGCTTCGGACTCAAGTGTTCAGGCTCGAATAGCAGCGAGCGCTGTACTGATGGACCATCTCTCTAACCCATTACCAGTGTGAGGTCCAAGGATGCCAAAGGGACACTGCGGATCAAACGAGGACAAAGGGCCCTCGGCTGCGGGAGAGCACGTAAAGGGTGAAAACTGACAGAAATATCGTATGGGAAAGGTCATGAACAATTTCTGTGGCTGGGGGCTCAGCAAGTGAAGGCACCCACAGCCAACCCTAAGGACCTGAGTTCAGTCCCTGGGATAGGATCTACATGGTAGGAGAGAACAAACTCCTACAAGTTGTCTTCTGCTCTGACGTCGATGTACACACAGACACACACACACACACACACACACACACACACAGAGATAGAGAGAGAGATGAATAAAATGTAATTTCACTTTTTTCTTCAGCTGTCAAACTCTGTCCATCAGGAAGTTCTGTAGGCTGCAGCCCCCCAGAAGGGATGGACATTTCCAGCACCTAGATCTTGGTCTCTGATTAACATCTCCACCTTGCAATGTGAGGGGCGGAAACCTCTCCAGGGCAAACACAGGATGCAGCTGCAATGTCTTCCATCAAAGACAAGTAGGTTCAGTGGGTAAGGCTGAGTGACGGCATATGTTCAATCCCTAGAACCCGCAGTGAGGGAGAGAACCAATTCCTGAACATTCTTTTGACATTCACACATGTGCTGTGGCATACGTTTACCCACACAGGTCATATGTACATGTTAATAATAAAGAAAAAATATAAATGTGGGAAGAGGCCCCATGTGGTGGCACATGCCCGTAATCCTAGCCCTTACGAGGTGGAGGTAGGAAGATCCGGAGTTTGAGGTCATCCTTGGCTACATGAGGCCCCGTCTCAAAACTACTAAAAAATCAAGTGACTAGGGAAGTGCTCAGAGAGTGACAGGGACCACCCTGCACAGTCAGATGGGGACACGTGAATACCAAATACTAATTATAGAAACAACAGCAGTGAACCACGGCTGTAAACGAAGTAAGAAGCATGTGCTGGAACCGATACCAAGGAGCGGACGATCAAACTTCCTGTACAGCAGAGGAAATGATGATTTGAGAAAAATAGCAAGTTTCCACCCACTCTAGTCTAGTCACGGTTGACTTACGCAAGAACAAGGGAGGCCAAACCTGGACTTGGTGGCTGAGAACTCCATCTAGCATGTGTAAGGCCCTAGGTTCTATCAGAAAAAAAGGGGTTGGGGAGTGGGGGTTGCGGGTAGGTGGTTTAGTGGATAAAGAGCTCTTTCTGTGCAAGCAGGAGGATCAGAGTTCAAATCCACAGAAACTATGGAGCTTGTTAGGTATAGCCATGAGTACACATGTAACCCAGTACTGTGAGGTGATGGGGGGGAGACAGGAGGAAGCTGGGGCTGCGGGTCAAAAGCTTAGCTCCAGGGAGAATGAGAAAGAGAATAAGGTGGAGAGAAGAACAGGAGGACAGGGACATCCTTCCCCGAACACACGCATGTGCGTGCACACACACACACACACACACACACACACACACACACACACACAAACACACATTCATAATACACCAGTCTCATTTATTACACACATTAGTGGGAAACAGAAAGAATTCAAATAGGGGTTGGGGATTTAGCTCAGTGGTAGAGCGCTTGCCCAGCAAGCGCAAGGCCCTGGGTTTGGTCCCCAGCTCCGAAAAAAAAAAAAAAAAAAAAAGAAAGAAAGAATTCAAATACAAGTTACCAGTTAACAATCAAAGTTCCTGACCTTTATAACTTTACTGCAGTGACTCCTGGGAGGACACTCAGGCAAGCTGCAGTTAACAGATGAACAAGCACGAGCTGGCAAGATGACTCAGCAGGAAAGGCACGTGCCACCAGGCCTCATGATCTGAGTTCGATTCCCAGGACCCATACAGTGTGCGATAATCTCCTAAAAAATCCCTCTTACCTTTCAGAGATTGAACATTTTCCAGACCTTGTAGTCAAGTTGATAATATGTCCTGAGATCATTTAAAACATATTTTCCACCTGCTGCCCTACTGTGTACCCAGCCTGGTTAAGTTTACCCTGCCCTTAAGAGAACAACATGACTGACCTTAATATGCTGTGTGCTTCCCATGCGGTCACCTTCTAACCTAAGTTAAATGCACGGCTCCACTTTTTGGTTTTGTTTTTTGAGACAAAGTTAGAACTCACTCTGTAGACCAGGCTGGCCTCAAACTCAGAGAGATCGTCCTGCCTCTGCCTCCCAAGTGCTGGGATTAAAGGTGTGCGCCAACACTGCCTGTCCTGCACAGTTCCACTCTTGAACTATTTACTCTTCCATGGCCCCATCTAGAATAACGTTATATGTGTGCGTGCTGTCATTTGCCGAAGCAGCCACTAGGCTGAGAGCGACCTTATGGCTATGACATGAATGTTGGGAGCAGCGTGGAGACACAGGTTGATAACATCTGTGTGCGGTTTTGAGCGTTGTTGTGGGTCAGCAAGGTAATGCTTTCCCTTGTCACACTCAGCTAGAGATTTCTGTAGAAGAACACCTCTCATTCCCTCCCCTCCGCGTTTTCCCCACTCATCAGTAACTGAAGCAAAGCTCTGTTAGGGACAGCTAGGCAACACAGGCAGACAACAGACAAGACCAGACGCACACAGACAGGCCATGGACTACACACTGCAGACACGCAGAAGACACAGGGAGGGAAGCAGACAGTCGCAGCCGGGCTAGCTCTTGGCTCACTATCCCAAAGGGAAGCCCTTTCACTCTTCAATGTGACATCAACCGTACCAGGAGAGAAGCTGTCCTCTATCTTCCACATCCGCACATGCACATTAAACAAATAAATGTATTTACAAGTAAATTTTTAAAAAGTTCCAAGAGCCAGGTGTGGCGGTGTCTGCTTAAAATCCCAGCACTCGAAAGGCAGAGGAAGTCATCGAGGCCAGCCTGATCTATTAAGTTTTTCTCAGGCCAGCCAGGGGTATAGTTAAAAAAAAAAAAAAAAAAAAAAAAAAAAAAATTTTTAAAGAGATAAAGCGTGAGTGAGGTCTAGAGGACTCAGGATGCAGTGAGTTACAGGTCTAGACGGTTCTAGATAAAGAACTTAGGACTTTTTTGTTCTATGCTTGTATGATTTCAAAATGTAGTGTTGTTTTTTTCTTTTAAAGAGGAAAAAAAAAATCCGACGAAAGGATCAGGCTGTGCTGACCTACCAGTCGCCACCGATCCTGCACAGCCCCGTGAACGGGTTCCTGTAGATGTAGAGGGGCCATCCGTAGGCAGCTGCTGCGAACGGCATGTAGTGATGGCAGTTTTCCACTTCCGCGTCCAGCTCCGTTTCCTGGGAGAGAGGAGGAAAGAAGCCTTTGTGTGGGACAGCGGTGGAAAAGACAAACACAAAGCTGTGTGCGCACTCCGCGGTGGGCCAACGTTCACAGAAGGAACCTCGGGTGTCTGTCCTCCACGTCCACCTTGTAGGAAAAACAATGTTTGCTGGATACCCCAGCTAGCTGGTCCTCCAGCCTCAGGGTCTCTCTCCCATCTTGCTGTAGGAACCCTGGGATTACAGAAGCACTCAGTACCACGTCCTGCTTTACGTGAATTCTGGGAATCTGAACTCGGGTCCCCACACTAACGAATCAAGCACTTTCCCACTAGCACACTGAGATCTTAAACCCGCACTCCAACATTCCATCTCTCCTCGGACTCTCAAAAGCCTCTGCCTGACTCGATGCCTTTGTGTCTCACTCTGAGTGAAATGTTTCAGCAAAGCCTTTGCTATGTTTGGGTGAATCAGTAGAGGCTGCGAAATGGTTTTGAGGCGGTTTGCACCTCAAAGAAATGTGTTCTTGGACTGTCTGCACTTGGTGCTGCGTGAGAGCTTGGAGCTGTACAAACGCTGGTCCTAAGACACCCCTGGCCAGCCTGGAGTTCTTACATTTGATCATGGTTTGGCATGGTCCAAAGGGACTGAGATTTCTATGGGTATCTTCTCTCTAGGCAGTAAGGACCAGATGACTTTGGTAGTTGGAGCCTTTCCAGCCCCAATTAATTTCGTGTGATGACGGAATAAAATAACTGGAGTTAGTCCTTTCCAAGAAGGCTGAACCCCTCTGCTCCTTCAGAAAATGAAGGCTTAACACCTCGGTGAGCTTCTCTCCACTGTGGTTCCTGTTAAGTCCCCTTTTCTCCCCATGGGTGTTTACAGTACGCCTGTGTGTATGTGTGTTTGCAAGGGTGTGGGCATTGGTGTGTGCTTCTGTGTGTGCGCGGAGGCAGGCCAAGGCTCACGGCGAGAATATTCTTCAATCACTTTTCCGTCTTATTCGCTGGGGCAGGGTCTCTGACTCAAACCTAGGCTCACCGACTTGGGCATGTGTGCATGAGTTCTGGGGATCCGAACTCCAGCCCTCACACTTTTGTGGTAAGGGCTGAATAGCCATCTGTCCAGCCTCTTGCAGGGGAAAACTGTTTCGTTTGTTTTTATTTGTATTTGAAAGACAGGACCTCTCTGTGTGCCCCTGGCTATCCTGTCCTACAACTTGCTCCGTAGACCAGGCTGGCCTCTTACTCTAAGAGATCTACCCACCCCTACCTCTGAGTGCTGGGACCAAAGGCATGTGCTGCCACACCTAGCAAATGTTCTTCATTGAGACAAGATCTCAGTGTGTATCTCTGGCTAGCCTTGAACTCTCGGGTGCACCAGCTTCTAAAAAGCTGGCTTTTAAACAGCCAACAATGGATTCCACCTGAGATGGGAGGGAGGCAGGCAGGGCTCCTTGGTGAGCTTTTAGACTCTTGCAGGAGCTTCCTGCCTAGAGACCTTCATGGCTTTCCACCCAGCAACATGGGTGCTGTTCACACCTAGAGGAGGTCTGTCACAGTGGGGAGAGCGTTGAGGTTTCTTTTTTTTGTTGTTGTTTTTTGTTTTTTCTTTTTGAGTATTGATATTTTTTTATATCTTAATATTATCTTTTTTTTTATTAACTTGAGTATTTCTTATTTACATTTCGAATGTTGTTCCCTTTCCCGGTTTCTGGGCAAACCTCCCCCTCCCCCCTCCCCTTCCTTATGGGTGTTCCCCTCCCCACCCTCCCCCCATTGCCGCCCTCCCCCCAACAGTCTAGTTCACTGGGGGTTCAGTCTTAGCAGGACCCAGGGCTTCCCCTTCCACTGGTGCTCTTACTGGGATATTCATTGCTACCTATGAGGTCAGAGTCCAGGGTCAGTCCATGTATAGTCTTTAGGTAGTGGCTTAGTCCCTGGAAGCTCTGGTTGCTTGGCAGCGTTGAGGTTTCAAAAGACTCACACCAGTCCCTGTAATTCCTCTTCGCCTCATGGCTGTATTAAGATGTGTGTGTCTTAAGATGTCTTACTTTTGTCCCTTCTACTGTGTGGCTTACTCCAGCGCCATGCCTCTCTGCCTGCTGCTGACAGCCATGGGTCTAGCCCTCTAGAACTGTAAGCCCCAAGTTCTTTCTTTCATAAGTTGCCTTAGTCCTTGTATCTTATCACAGCCACAGAAGAGTGAGTAAGATGCACCAGGGACATGGGTGCAGTCGATGTCTGGCTACCATGGCAGGAGACAGAGGGGTGCGTATAGTCTATGGCTTCTCTGTATGTTACTTTTCTGTTACTTTCTTCTTTCTTTTTGAGGGTCTGGGGACATGGCTCAGTGGTAGTACATTTGCCTAGCATATACAAGACTCTGGGTTCCATGCCCAGGGATTCAAGAAGGGATGAAGGAAGAGGGGAAGGAGGGAAGGAGGGAGGGAAGGAGGGAAGGAGGGAGGGGAGAGAGGAGGCACACAGGGAAAGAGGGGGGACTGGAGGGAGGGAGGGGAGGGAGGGAGGAAGGAGGGAGAGAGTGGAGGTACACAGAGAGGGAAGAAAGGAGAGAGGGAGGGAAAGGGAGGAAGGGAGAGGAGGCACATAAGGAGGGAGGGAGGGAGGGAGGGAGGGAGGAGGGGAAGGAGGGAGGGAAGGGAAAAAGGAGAGGAAACAGTGGGTTTTGTCCCTTCTATTGTATAGCCCGGGGTGCCCTGGAACTCACAATCCTCCTGCCTCGGCCCAGATTGCTGGAACAGCAGGTAAGCACTGCCAAGCCTGACCTGAGTTTCTCTCTGGAAAACGACCTACAGCAGGGACTTGGTCCTCAGACAGAGCCTGAGCCGGCTCTGCTTCCTAGAGTCACACTGAAAACACACTCTGGGGTGCCTCAGGCCTGACTAGGAGGGATTCTTCTGGACAGAGAACCTAACATTGAATTTCCCACAGTGTAACCCAGACCATGAGACACGGCGGGGCCTCCTGACCCGGGAGTCCCGGCGAGAGGGCTGGGTCTCAGTCCAAGGCTACAGAAATCGTCCTTGGCTGCTTCTCTTCTCCTTCCCTGCCTGTCTCTGCCTCCCTCTCATTTCCCTGCTTGTCCTCTCCTTCTCTGTTCTTACACAGGGTCTATTTCTAGCCTGGGACTCTCTAGATAGCCCAGGCTAGCCGTCACTCACAATCTTCCTACTTCCTCCTCCAGAGTGTCCCCTGCCCAGCTTCAGCTGTATGCCTGTGAAGATCTACACAGAAGCATGGATGTCAGAGGTGGGTTTTGTCATTACCTGAGGTTGCCCTGGTGTGTGGGTCACGACCTCTGAAGGCTCCCGGCTGTGGCTGATCTTGTCCTGTTGCTGGTGGAGAAGGGTGAAGCCGGCTGCAATATCGCTGGGCACCAGGTCTGTGTCCTGAGTGGGAAAGCACAACAGACCGCTGTGAGAGCCATCAGACTGCCCGGGAAGCCTAGCATCCAGCTGAATACAGCGCGTAGGCAGACATGCAAGTGCCCAGGTACACTACTCAGGCAGAGGAAGCTATTACTTTTGTCTGAGACAGTCTTGTGCAGCTTAAGTTGGCCTTCAGCTCACGACATAGTTAAACATGACCTGAAATTCCAGATCTTCCTGCCTCCACCTCCCAAATATAAGAATATAGTGTATGGGGGTTAGGGATTTAGCTCAGTGGTAGAGCACTTGCCTAGCAAGCACAAGGCCCTGGGTTCGGTCCCCAGCTCCGAGAAAAAGAAAAAAGAAAAAAAAGAATATAGTGTGTGTGTGTGTACGTGTGTGCACTGGCATGTAAACACATGCCACATGAGTGTGGGAGCCTTCAGAGGCTAGAAGAAGGTGTTAGGGCCTTTAGAGCTGGCGTCACAGGTAAGCTAACCAATGAGGGTCCTGGGGACAGAATGCAGGTCCTCTGCAAGAGCAGGAGGTACTTTTTTTTTTTTTTAAGATTTTATTTATTCATTTTATATATGACGAGTACACTGTTGCTGTCTTCAGACACACCAGAAGAGGGCATCGGATCTCGTTACAGATGGTTGTGAGCCACCATGTGGTTGCTGGGATTTGAACTCATGACCTCTGGAAGAGCAGTCAGTGCTCTTAACCGCTGAGCCATCTCTCCAGCCCCTGCGTTTTCTTTGCAGGACTCCTCATGTGTTAGCTTAGTAATTTTTCATATCTATTTACTAGATTCATCATTTTATCAAAATTTCATTTTAAGTGACTTAACTATCTTGGTTTAAAGAAACTGTGTATCTGTGTGCAAGTGCACACGTGCTGGAGTACACACGTGTGCTGTGTACAGACGCTGGAGTATACACGTCAAAGTCACGGGCCAACTTTTGTGGATTGGTTCTCTCCTCCCCGCTTGTTTTGAGGTGGGGTCTCTCTTTATACCTGCTGAACTGTGTTCTCCAGGCTAGCCTGTGAGCTTCCATCTAGCCAGAGGCGTGCTGGGGTGAAAGGTGTTCACCACCATGCCTGCCATTCTTATTTCTTATTTGGTTGTGAGCTGGCTGAGCCATCTCTCCAGCCCGCCATTCTTATTTCTTAAGCTGGCGTGAAGGCTGTGTTGACGTGTACTCGGTGGCAGATTCGTGAGGCTGAACATACGATTACTGGGTACGCTCTGCCATGGAAGAAACCAGCAATCGGTAAACACTAGTGAAAACTCTCATGTGGACAGACACAGAAGTCAGAAATCCTCCCCCAGCTGGGCCTGGTGGAAACTACCCAGAACTGCAGGACCCAGGGACACGTGGGTGGCAAGTTCAGTGCCAGCCCGAGCTGTACAAGAAGTCCTTGTGTCAAAAGAGAGAAGGAAGGGAGGAAGGAAGGTCAAGTCAGCAGGCCACAGGAAGAATGTCTCAGTCAGAAGTGCTTTCTGTCAAGCCTGACAGCCTGAGTCTGATCTCTGGAACACATTTGGTAGAAGGAGAGAACCAATTCTTCCTGCGAGTTGTCCTTTGACCTCCATATACGCCGTGCACACATCCAGATACACAGAATAAATGTACTTAAAAAAAAAAAAAACTACACAAAATTCCTCCGCAGAAGCACAGGAAAGCCCACAGACGGTCCACTGATGGACAGAGAGTATCTACGGTGCTCCATCTCGAGCTCCGCATAAACCTGTCTTGGTGGAGCACAACTGTAATCTCTACGTTCAGGAGACAGAGGCTGGAAGACCAGAAGCTCAAGGCCATCTTTGGCTATATAAGGAGTTCGGGTCATTCTCAGCTACATGAGACCCTGTCCTCCCAAAGTAAAAAAGATAGTGACTAGGTACCGCCTCCTCTAGCTTATCTTGAAATGGGGTTGAAGCACTCCCCTAAGATCTGACGATGGCTGGAGGGATGGCTCGGTGGTTATGGGTGCTTGCTGCCCTTGCAGAGGACTGGAGTTCAGTTCCCAGCAGCCTTATCAGGTGGTCTCACACCTCCCTTTAACTCCAGCTCCAGAGGGGCGATACCTTCCTCCCGCCTGCTTGGGAACCTGCACACATGAGGCATACACTCGCACGGATGCAAGTAATAAAGGTAAAAACCGTTTAAGGCTGGCGGTAGTGGCGCACACCTTTAGTCCCAGCACTCAGGACGCAGAGGTAACTGGGTCTCTGAGTTCAAGGCCAGCCTGGTCTACGGAGTGAGTTCCAGGAGAGCCAAGGCTACACAGAGAGATCTTGTCTTTAAAAACCCATAGACAGACAGACAGATAATAAAAATAAAAACGAGTAAAAACAAGAACAACGAGAAAAGGTTTGTGGGCGCAAACCTTGGGTTTCCACAGGAAGGCACACCCTGCTCTCACACCACAATGCTCGCTCTCCCTCCACATTCCAAAGTCAGACACGACAGAGAAGCAAGAGAGAGACAGAGGGCGCATAGGGTGTCGAAAGGAATCTTCTCTCTCACTTGGTTTCAGAACCAAAAATAACAGTAGTTACCACACATCCTCACACACACTGTGTATGTGTGTATGTGTATGTGTGTGTATGTGTATATGTGTGTATATGTGTGTGTATGAGAGTTTACATGTGTGTGTCTGTGTGTCCATGTGTGAGTGAATGTATACATGTACGTGTGTCACTGATGTGTCTGTGTGTGTGTATGCGTGTGTGAAAATGAATGTGTATACGTACATGAGTGTGAGTGTTTTGTGTGTGTGTGGTGTGTATGTGTGTGTATGTGTGTGATGTGTGTGTATGAGTGTGTGTGTGTGTGTGTGTGTGTGTGTGTGTGTGTGTGTGTGGTGTGTGTGTTCATGTGTATAGAGATCAGAAGACAACTTGCAGGAGTCAGATCTCTCCTTCTAGTTAATGTAGGTCCTGGGGTTTGAACTCAGGTTTGAACTGGAGCACCCTCACCTGCTGAGCCATTCTGCTTGCCTGAGAAATTCTTTTCTCACACCTCCTGGCAGGGCATTGTTTACACATGTCCCTCTGCTCACTGAGGTGGTCAGAGGAGATGTGGAAAGAGAATCGGCAGATTCTTTTGTAACGTTATTTTGTTCCTTAAAAAAACAGTAGGCAGGCTGGGCCATAACAGACCAGTGTCGATGAAGACACACCTAACCGTCAAGAGAGGGGGCTGAGGCTGGGCTGGGGCTCAGCTAGTACATAAAACACATGCCTAGATGCATGAAGCCTTGTGTTCCACCCTCAGCAACAAACAGCCCGGGCATGGTGGTGCATGTCCGTAAACCCGGCCCTGAGGAGGGAGATGAGGGGGATCAGAAGTTCCAGGAGATCCTCTGCTACACTGTCAGTTTCAGGCCAACCTGGGTCACGGGAGACAGAGCCTCGACAAAGCAAAACAAACAAGGAGCAGGAAAGGCTTGGCTATCCTTGTAGTTAACTGCTGCCTGCCCACCCAGGCAGTGTGCTCCCATGCCTAAGGGGTACAGGTCCTCAGAGGCCACCGTACGGTGGCTCGCATGGCTTTGTGCAGGACGCTCACCGGCCCACGGAAGCATTTACAGAAACAGGAGAAAGAGACCACAGCGGATCCCTTCCGCTTACAGAGAAGTAGGTGGAGAACAGGTCGGCCGTGCTGGAAAAGGCGACTCTGGTGTTGTCGTCCTGCCCAATGCAGCAGCAGCAGCATTGCACCCGGGTCTCCCACACGCTCTTTGCAGCCGTCCTCAGGCCGGTCAATAAATGGTTTGAACTGTTACTGTCCAGGTGTTCGGGGATGCATGGGGGATACGGAGCCATTTTCCCACCCAGCGGGTCAAAGACAAAGACGATGGTGACCATAGTGGCAGCGATGACAATCCAACTGTAAGGAGTAAAGCATGGGACAGGCTTAGTGGCTGTGAAGGGCAGTGGCCGGGGCCCACTCCACGCACACCGACTACGCTTCCGTTTCTGTACTGCCAAAGGAGAGGCAGAACTCCGAAAACCCAACTGAGGCAAGCGATTTCCTTCTAGAACGTTCCCTAGGAGGGTCAGTGAGATGGCTCAGGAGGAAAAGGTGCTCTCGGCCAAGTCTGAGGACCTGGGCTTGATCTCTCGGGCCTTCATGACGGAAGGAGAAAATCAACTCTGCGAATTATGCTCTGACTTCCAACAAGTGCATACACACACATGGCTAACTACATAAATGAATATGAAAAAGAAAAGAAAGGAAAAAAGTTTCTCGGGATCCCACAGCTAACCCAGGTCGAGGGAAGACTACCGAGTTCTGAGTGAGGCCCCCAACGAGAACAGGAGTCGCGTGGTGAGCAGTGTTGTAGCCTAGACATAGAAGTCACCGGAACTAGTTCTCCAGGACTCCGACGAGGACCAAGTTACTACTCAGTGCTCTGGGGTTCTTCAGAGTAAAACAGAGACTCTCTACACTACGGGACACCCTGACAGATGCCCCTGCCACTTCTAACTGTGTGTGGTGTATGTATGTGTTCGTGAGGGCACGTGCATGTGTATAGAGAGACCAGAGTTCAAAACCAGGGGGAGTACCTCAATCGCTCTCTACCTTACTAAGACAGGACTCTTACTGGACACAAAACCCAGTGATTTGGCTGCAGTCTATGTCCAGCACCCAAAGTGTGAGGATCTGAACCTAAAGCTCTTGTGGCAGGCTTTAACAGGGTTCCTCATTCTCAGACTTGACTATGTCTACGCCACCCATGGTGCACAAGGCCCTGCGTGTTCTCCACTACAATCCTGCCGGTAAGATGCTGACTCTGCTGTCTGCCTGTGTGCCTCAGGGACGGCAGCTCCAGCGCCAGCTTCCGTTTTTGTACCCATGACACAAAGGGACAAAACTAGACTATTGTTAAGCTCTCGAGCTTGGTGGTGAGAGGGCATCTGCTGCTTGAAGCCTGGTGACCCAAGTGCCATCCCTGGGACCACATGGTTGAAGGAGAGAACTGCTCCCACAATTTGTCCTCTGACCTCCACATGGGTCAAAGCATATAAGCACATCTCCCCACACAAATAAGTAAATGAACGAAAAAAAAAAAAGTTAAAAAATTGTTAGTACAGAAGATGCAAAAACTGCATTGTGAACCTAATTAGACTATTACACACCATTATAAATCTTATTAGACTATTATACACGGTCTCAATTCTGGATACCATTTCTCATCTCACCTTTAACCTCCACCCTTCCTTTAGCTGTTGGGTTTGTGTTCTCTCTCTCTCTCTGTAAGATTTATTTTATTTTTATATTTTGTGTATGTCTGTGTCTGTGTGTATATGTACATGAGTGCAGGGGTCCTTGCAAGCCAGAGGAGGACATCAGATCCTCCAGAGTTGGAATCTGTCTGTCTGACTGTGGTGTGTGTCTGTCTGTCTGTCTATCTAGTATGTGCATTTGAGGTGCTGTTGGATATATGAATACATGACAGGTGTTCTCCTTGATCAATTCCACTTTTTCCTCTAAGGCAGGGTGGCTCCCTGTCTGTCTCTCTGTCTTCCTCTCTCTCTCTCTCTGAATCTGGGGCTCATGTTTTCTGGGATAGGCTGGGAGGCAGTAAGTCCCAGTGATCCTCCTGTCTCCACTGTTCTTGGAGCTGGAGTTAAAGGCTGGAGGCCCAGCTTCTTTACATGGTTGCTAGGAACTGAACTATGGTCCTCACGTAGTTTGACAAGTGCTTTTGACTGCTGAGCCGTCTCTCCTGCCCCCCCCCCTTATGAGAGAGGGAACTTGTAGAAAAGTGGGGCTGAGGAAGAAAGTGGTCACTTGCAGGTGTAAGCCGGAAAATGAGCTGTTTCTCATGGACCAAAAACCATCATTCGGAGAGGCCACGCTCTATGTGACAAAGTTCACAGGACACCAGGGTGCTATACCACCCGGAAACACACCTGAGGAGAAACTGGGAGGAGGAGGAAGACCTCACCTGACAATGACGGTGGCGATGATGCCAATCACAACTGTCCTGTCACATTGGATACCTTTTGCCACCCAGGCAGCCCCCAGAGAAGCCCAGACCATCTCTGGCAGGAAGAGGGCCAGTCGGATATAGAGCAGCTTAGACATAGACTTCCGAGGTCCAGGGTTACAAATGGTTCCTGAAACACAGAGGAAAAACCAGCTGCTCACCAGCGTCCTAAGACGCAGAGCTGTCTGTCCAGGTACTGGGGAGGGAGGGGGGCTGCTGGAGAGATGGCCAGCTGATTAAAGGGCCTGTCATAAAAGTCCCTAGCATCCACATGAAAGCTGACAGAAAGGCGGCGTTTGTCTAACCAGAGGGCTGGTGGGAGCGGAGAGAGGCAGATCCCTGGAGCTGACTGGCCACCAGCATGGCTGAATTATTGAGCTGTAGGTCCACTGAGACCTACCCTCGAAAAATAAGGCCGAGAGTGATTGAAGAAGGCACTCGACATTGACCTCTGTCCTCCACACACCACTTATACACATGTGCACCTGCACATGCGCGCGAGCGTGCGCACGCACACACACACACACACACACACAACCAGCCACAGAAGCTGGAAAGTCCGCTCAGCAGTTAAGTGCATGGTACTGCTGTTGCGAAGGACCTGAAATTGGCTCACAGTATCTACCCCAGGTAGCTCGCAAAACACACGAATAACTCCAGCTACAGGGGGATCTGCCCTCTGGCCTCCATGGGCACCCGCAGTTACACACACCGTATACCACAGTCAGCCACATAAACACGTATCCAGGACTCTAAAAGAGATCCTAAGAGACACAGCTACTGAACACCTCTGCGTCTTGCTGTACACGCACCACCCAACTCCTACTCCTTATACCCCATGCCTGAAATAGGAAGCAAGTGACAAAGTCAGCGTGGGAGGCAGAGGCGGGCGGAACTCTGAGTGTGAGGCCAGCCTGCTCTACAGAAAGACTTCCAGGACAGCCAGGGCTACACAGAGGAAACTCTGTCTTGGAAAAACCAGAGGTGGGTGGAGAGAAGGGAGAGTGAGAGAGAAGGGGAGGGTGGGCAGGCAGGCAGACAGATAGACAAACTAAAGGGTGGGAAGCAGGGCAGAAGCTTCCCAATCATTGCTTAGACTCGGGCTCTGACTAGGGAGAACTATGTAATCACTGCCCAAACTGGATACTTCTAAGAAGCGAGAGTGGCACTCTGGGTATAATTATACTGGACACAGTACAGTGCAAGGACTGTCCCAGCAGAAAGCAGTCACCCAGGTTCTCCCAGCCAGGAAGATAAGCGCCCCATAACTGCATGCCTCACTAAACGGTACTCCTAACTACTTTACTACCCACCGCTCCTTAATCCTTGCAAACTGTGGGCAGGAGATGGCCTCATTCTACAAGCAGACGGCTTGATACTTGTGTGTATGGGGGCACCTGTGTTGGGGGTGTGTGTGTCGGGGTGTGTGTAATGTGTGTGTGGAGTGTATGTGTGGCATGTGTGGTGTGTATGTAGTGTATACGTTGTGTGTGCTATGTGAGTATGTGGAGTGTGGTGCGTGTGGCATGTGTGGCGTGTATAGTGTGTGTTTGTGTATGTGGTCTCTGTGTGTGTGGTATGTGTGGTGAGTCTGTGTGTGTGTGGTGTGTGTGTGTGTGTGTGTGTGGAGTCTCTGTATGTGTGGTGTGTGTAGTGAGTCTCTGTGTGTGTGATGTGTGTGGTGAGTCTGTGTGTGTGTGTGCAGTCTCTGTATGTGTGATGTGTGTGGTGAGTCTGTGTGTGTGTAGTGAGTCTCTGTGTGTGTGATGTGTGTCTGTGTGTGTGTAGTGAGTCTGTGTGTGTGTGTATGGTGTATGTGGTATGTGGTGAGTCTGTGGTGTGTGTGTTGAGTCTCTGTGTGTGTATCTATCTGTGTGTGGTGTGTGTAGTAAGTCTGTGTGTGTGTGTCTGTGTGTGGTGTGTGTGGTGAGTCTGTGTGTGTGTGTGGTGTGTATGTGTGTGGTGTGTCTTTGTGTGTGGTGAGTCTGTATGTGTGTGGTATGTGTGGTGCGTCTCTGTGTGTGTGGTGAGTCTGTATGTGTGGGTGATGAGTCTGTGCGTGTGGCACTATCAAGCCTCCTGCTTGATTTTTACATATTTATTTACACTTATTTATTGTGTGTGAGCACATGTGTGCCATGACACAGAAGAAGAAGTCAGGGGACACCCGCAGGAGTCAGTTTTTCCTTCCACTGTGTGGGATCAAACTCAGGTCACCTGGCCTGAGCACGAAGCACCTCTCCCTGCTGAGCCATCCGGCTGGCGGGCAGGCGGGCGGGCGGGCGGGCGCGCGCAGACCTCTCATGTCTCTGAGACCTGAGAGAAGCCTGCTACTAGGTAACCGCGGCAGACACTAGAAAACAGGAACCGGCCCTCCGCTGCACTGGAAAGATGCCAAATATGGACAGAGTCAGCACGCCCAGCAGCCTCTGAGACCGGGGCTCTGACACACGTTTCCTAAATACAGACAAGACGCAAAGAGATGGAGCATGTCTGCTTAAGTTCCCAGAGATTAAATGAGGTACCGAGAGAAGCTGCATCCGCCTGGAAAGACACTTCTAAATTCCTTGAGAATTTTATATACATATGTGGTACCTTTTGGTCATCACCCCTCCCGGCTCCTCTCCCTCCCTCCCTCCCTCTGGGGGCCCCTTCTTCCTGAGAAGTCCCTCCTACTCTCAAGTCTTTGGCTTTGTTTTTTTTTTTGTTTTTGTGACTCACTGAGTTTGATTAGGGTGACTGCCTGAGCACAGGCGGGGAGTTCTTCCCCGGAACACAGGCAACTTACCAGTGGCTACATCACTAAAGAAAAATGACTTCCCCTCCCTCGGCAAGCATGACCTGCAGTAGCCCCTAGAGCTGAGGGCCTATGAGTCCCTCCCCAACCCACAAGAGAATGCTGATGGCCTCATCTGGTTCAGGTGTTAGAAAAACACTTTTTTTTTTTTTTTTTAAAAAGACAAGGTTTTGCTTTGTAGACCAGGCTGGCCTTGAACTCACAGAGATCTGCCTGCCTCTGCCTCCAGTGTGCTGGGACTAAAGGTAAGTGCCACCATGCCTGGCTAGAAAAACATTTTTATTTCCATATTTCCTTTTTTTTTTTTTTTGCCAAGCCTAATTTGATGACTCTGACCTTCAGAGACAACTGCTGCACTGGGCTGTCCTCAAGAAAGACTTCCTGGGCTGGAGAGATGGCTCAGTGGTTAAGAGCACTGACTGCTCTTCCAGAGGTCCTGAGTTCAATTCCCAGCAACCACATGGTGGCTCACAACCATCTGTAATGGGATCTGATGCCCTCTTCTGGTCTGAAGACAACTACAGTGTACTTGTATATATAAAATAAATATATCTTAAAAAAAAAAAAACAAAAAAAAAACACTTCCTAAAGTGACCTCCTCAGGTCCCTCAGCAAGTGGGACACACAGAAGGACAACAAAGAGAAGGTCTGTGCCTTCTGAATGACAGACTCTTAGAATGAATGACAGACATCTTAGGCACTTCTCTGACATAAAAGTTGAGCTACTCAGTGGTAGAGCGCTTGCCTAGCAAGCGCAAGGCCCTGGGTTCGGTCCCCAGCTCCGAAAAAAAACAAAAAAACAAAAACAAAACAAAAAAACAAAAAACAAAAAAAACCCAGCAAAAGTTGAGCTACGAGTTCTTAAGACACAAACAGAGAGACAAAGGACCCTCCCCAGACATGGGAGATGGCAGGCCTTGTTGGGAAAGGGTTCGGTCAAAGCACCTTGAACTGCCTGGAATGCAGACCATCCCCAGTTACCCCCACACAGTAGCAACAGTGAGCTTCATGGAGACTTCTTAAATCAGGTACGGAGATGAATCCCTGTGATCCTAGCCCTTGACTGGGAGGCTGAAACAGGAAAATCACGAAATCTGGGCCAGCCTGGGCTACACAGTAATATCCTGAAAAAGCAAAGCAAAGACCACAACAAAAGCAACACTGTTCTCAACTACGCTACATATATCTATGACTGTGAAAACAAACCTGCTCGTCTGTCCACAGGCCACGCTACGAGGAGGATCACAAGCACTTCTGAGTGTACGTGCAAACTACAGGCAAAACCTGATGGATACGGGTGTGTTATCACACTAGCCTCCCCGAAGGTGTGGCTGATTACATCCCCATGAAAAGACCAAGTTGCTCATTCATTTCCTCTTCATACCACAGTGGCATGTTTATATTCAGGCTAAAAATTCTACAAATAAAAAACCCATTCCGTTACTGTTCAGGCTTTCTGCCTATCTTCTCTGTTGATCTGCACTCTCCCCTTATTCCTTACTGAAGCCCCACGCTCGGTTCTCTCTGTTGATCTGCGCTCTCCCCTTATCCCTTACTGAAGCCCCATGCTCGGTTCTCCTGTTGATCTGCGCTCTCCCCTTATTCCTTACTGAAGCCCCATGCTCGGTCTGGTGGTGCGAGCCTGTAATCCCCGTACCTGGTAGGCAAAGACAAGAGAACGGTTCACAGTAGTTCCAAGCCAGCCAGGGCTATAACACAGACTTCACCTCCAAAAGGAGAGACATGGGGCTCTGGCTCTGTTGGAAGGGGGTTTGCCTGACAAGCATGAGGTCATGGGTTCAATCCCTACTGATGCCAAAACAGATAATAAGGTTTTTAAAGGGCTATGAATGTAGGAAATTGATTCTTTTTCTCAGGTCCTACAACCCCAACCCACACACTTGTCTTTAAATTCTTCTTCTTCATTAAAATTTGTACACACATACACACACACACACACACACACACACACACACACACACACACATTTTGAGATAGGATCTTACTGTCTAGCCCTGGATGGTCTGGAATTTGCTATTTAGACCCTCAAACTCAAAGAGATTCACCTGCTTCTACCTCCCTGAGCATAAGTTTAAAGTTGTAAGCCACTATCCCCAACACATAATACCTCTCTAAGAAGTTTTTTCTTTAACCATTTATTTGTGTGTGGTGGCCATATCTGTAGAGGTCAAAGGACAACTTCTGGGAATATATTCTCTCCTACTATGTGGGTGTCAGGGTCTCCCAAGTGCTGGGACTAAATGTGTGTGCCACTACCACTCAGTTGAACGGGTTTCTCTGTTTATCCCTGGAACCTGCTCTGTAGACCAAATAGGCCTTGAACTCAGAGATCCGCCTGCCTCTTCTTCCCTAAAGCTGGGATCAAAGGCCTGTGTCGCATTGGCCAGCTAACATTGTTTTAAATTTCATTTTTATTCTTGTGTTTGTGCCTCCTCTCTGGGTGCATTGTGGCCAGCGAGGGAGTTATCAGCCTGTATGTGGGTGCTAGAAACTCTTCTGTAAGAGCAGTAAGCATTGAGCCATCCAGCCAGCCACCACCACCACCCCTCAAACATAGACAGGCAGACAGACAGACACACACACACACACGGGGGGGGGGGAGTCAGTCTATGTGCACGCGTCATAACACAGGCATGGAGGTCAGAAAACAACCTTTGGGAGTCAGTTCTTTTCTCCTATGATGTGGAACTCAGGTTACCATGCTTGGTAGCAAGCCACCATCTGCGGAGCCTTCTGACTGCCCACAATGCTGTTTTTTCAGACAGGATCAGCGGTCTAAAGACTCAGATAAACTTTGAACTTGAGGTCCTTCCACCTCAGTCCCCTGGGAGGCTTTGATAACAGGCCTGCGCTGTCACAATCCATTTAATACGGCTTCATAAAATACTGTTTGGGGTTCCAATGAGAACAGCTCAAGTCCTAGGTAACAGAAAATCCAATTCGAGCTGGATGAACTGGAAGGACCTGTACACCGCCTAACACTGGACGAGCAAGGGCAGGAAGACATCAGAGTTTCTCCAGGAGTGCCTGTGTGTCTGCTCATCCTGGCCACTAGCGGAGACAGCCCCATCCAGAAGAAAACAAAAATCACACCTTGGTTTGTTGTTGGGAACCTTAGGAGGCCGGGTAAACATTGCCCTGGGAAAGGAATTTTGACAACACCCTACCTCAAAAAATAAGGAAAGTGATCCTGGAAGGTTGCCACTGACATCACCCTCTGGCTTTCTTCCACACATAGTTGTGTAGACACCCACACGAACGTGGACTTACACCGCACATACACACACAGAGAGATAAGAAATGTTCCGATGTCAGCTGTAGTGATAGGCTTTCAACCATGGAAATGGTAAGAAGCTGTCTGTGTGTGGCTGGGGAGGCGGCCCCAGTGGTGGAGAGCACCTGCTGCTCTCGTGGGGAACTCAAGTTTGGCTCCTAGCACCTGTGCGGCCTGGTTCACTGCCACCCGTTAACTCCAGGTCCAGGCGAGCCCAAGCCAGTGCTCTCACATGCATGTGTCCGTGTGTGCACACGCACACTTTAGAAGGAGAAAGAACACTGGACACAGTCCAAATGGGTGAACTGTACCATATGCAAAGGGTATCGAAGTGTGGTTGCTAAGGTGCAAAGCAGGCTTCACACAGCCAGTGCGGCTCTTTACCTCTCATGCTGACACACACGATGGCCAGCACGATGCCTATAATAACAGCCAGGAGAACAAGGAGGACGATCAGGTACGTGCTGAGCAAGACCCCACCAGGACAGTCCAGCTTCCTTCTGTGCATGAGGTATAACGTCAGACTGGCGATCCACCTGTGCACAGAGAAGAAAAGAGAAGAACGTGGCTTCGTAAAACACGGTACAAAGAAATAAAGGAAGTTAATATTCTCCAAATCAAGGTGAAGGTTCAACACGGGATGTAATTTGCATCAATAAAAAGTCTATCCAGAGGCAGACGGCTGACACCCATGTGGCTTTCTGTTCTCAGTCTATATCTGCTGTGAGCCATGTACTGGGCATGGCAGTCCTTGCCTATAATCTGGCACCAGAGAAGCAGAGGCAGAGACAGGAGGATCGCAAATTAGAGGTCAGCCTAGGCCCGGGCTATATATGAGTTCCAGGCCACCCTAAGTTGTACAAGGAGCCTCCACTTCAAAAGCAAACGGGCTGGAGGTAGTGCACAGTGAGTAGTGTTTCCGTGGTATGCAGGAGCCCTTAGGAGCTACATAAACCAAGTATGCACACTTGTTATCTCAGCACTGGGGAAGTGGAGGCAGGGGGATGAGAACTTCAAGATCACCCAAACCTCAGAGTGGCCTTTGAGGCAAGCAAGAGATGTAGGAGACCCTGTCAAAAATCAAAACCCAGGGGCTGGAGAGATGGCTCAGTGGTTAAGAGCACTGACTGCTCTTCCAGAGGTCCTGAGTTCAAATCCCAGTAACCACATGGTAGCTCACAACCATCTGTAATGAGATCAGATGCCCTCTTCTGGTGTGTCTGAAGACAGCTACAGTGTGTGTGTGTGTGTGTGTGTGTGTGTGTGTGTGTGTGTGTGTGTATAAAATAAATAAATCTTTAAAAAAAAAAATCAAAACCCAGGCAAGCTAGGGTTCTTCGGGAAAACATCCACCATGACTTGGAATCATGTGATTGGTAAACAAACTTATGTTTGCAGAATTAGTAACAGAATTTGTGTGTGTGTCCCTGTACACACAACATTCAATAAACACATTGTTGCCAACTGTAATTCAAAACCAGGCAAGCAGGAAGCAAATTATGAAAATAAAGTATCAGGGTAGATACAGAAAAACGCAGGGGTTGGGGATTTAGCTCAGTGGTAGAGTGCTTGCATAGCAAGCGCAAGGCCCTGGGTTCGGTCCCCAGCTGGGGGTGGGGGGAACGCAAAAGGAGATGCCCTATGGACTCTTGACTGTATTTTGTAATTCGGCGGTGAACAATGACACACAGCATGGGTCTCCAGAAGGTGAAGAAGCCTCACTTTCATCCTAGAAGTACTTCAGCAGCAAAAGCACCCCACCTCAGCAAGAATGTCCACCTTCTTAAAAACTGCATGTATGTTGTATGTCTGTATTTAGGGGAGAGTGTGCCATACCATGCCTGTAGAGGGAAGTCGGAGAGCAACTTAAGGGAACCGGTTCTCCTTCTACCATTGTGGGTCCTGGAGATAACAATTTAGGTCATCACCCTTGCCGGCAAGCACCTTTACCCAACTGAGCTACCCCGCTGCCGGAAGACTGTCCTATTAAAGATTAAAATTCCAAAGCCCCAAGAGGTGTCATCTAAGGTGATGAGGATTTAGCTCGGTTGAAAAGCCTAGCAAGCATGAAGCCCTGGGCTCAAGCATTAGAGGGGGGAAAAAACAAGCAAGATTGGTCCAGATAACTTTTCTGTGCCCCACCTCCCGTGCCCCCCCCCCTTTTTGAGGTAGGGTCTTGTGCCGCTCTGCGACCCTACAGCTCAAGGAACCGCGGCTCCTTTGGTGCCACCCCCTAGTGCTGGGATTACAAGTAAGCACCGCCACTAGCACTTCTGTGTGGTGCTGGGGATCCGGCCCACAACAAGGGCCTCCTGCACGCAAGGTGAGCACTCTACCAAAAGGAATTGTTACACCCTCAGCCCGAGATAACTTTTTCTGCCAGCCCGCCAAACACCAGGGCTCAGCGTCAGGAGATAAAGGCAAAAACGATCTGAGAAAAACCCCTGCTCCCATTCCCTTGCCTCTTGAGAATGCTTTTTCCTAAGAACGTTATTCCTCGTTGCCAGGCATGCCAGGAGCTGACTTCACCCACCAGTGCCGTTTCCCACTGAGCATAGCTGCATTTTTGCAAAACCCGCCTGCTATACCGGTTTCTACGAATTGCTCCGAAATTGCTATTTCCCAAATTTTTTGTTTTGCACAGACAAATTTGCTATCCTCCTAGCAAGAAAAGACAGGAGTGATCCAAACTTCCGGAGCCGGGCTCCAGGAAAGAGGACCTGGGGGCTATGGCTTTTGGATGCTCACATTTCCCTCACGCTCCCCGGGCCAGAGCTCAGCGCCGCACCCTAGGGCTGCAGCGCTGAAGTCCGGGACCCTTGTCAAAGGCACACAGAGACTCCATCTATATCCTAGGTGCAGAACGATTGTGCTCGGGGGCGCGGCTGCCCATTAAGCACCGAGGAGGCGCGACTTTTGTCGCTTTAACCAGCGCGTCCCCCGCCCGCCCGGCGGCCTCACTTACCACAGCACACGCAGGAACAGCTCAAAAGACCCGGGGAACACCAGGTCGTCGCTAGCTAGGGACCAGCGCCGGCCGAACAGCACCATCCCCGGCATGGTGCACCTCCCACCGCGCCGCCTCAGCCGCGCGCGCCCTTCTGACTCCGCGCTAGTCCGGAGGGGGTCCCTAGCGGCGCCTAGGCGCACGCCTACGTAAAGACCCGCGCATGCGCCCTCCGGCCCGAGTCCCTAGCGCCCACAACAGGCTCGGACTCTGCCTTCTTTGCCTCCTTCCCAGATCCCCTGACCCGGAAGTCAGCTGCCGGCTGTTGAGTGCCGGTCAGTGATGTGTGAAATCCATTCCGGTGTGGTCATTTCTGTTTTATAGACTGAGGACTTAAAAGATCTGGAGAGAATGCTCTCCCCAGAGAGCCGCGCCTACGAATGGAGAAGCTAGGACGTAGGCTTTGGTCTCTGGATCTTCCAAGCTTTGGGGTGGCTTTACTGTCATTTATGGTCCCTTAGGACCTAACTGAGTTCAAGTCTAAGCCACCCAACGGTTGGTGAGATAAGATTTCGACTCCTTTTAGCACCTCCATTCCTCTCATTTCTCTCCCACACACCATGCTTTAACCATCTTCATTCTGGTCTCACTGCTGCTAGTTCCCATTTTTCCTCACAGTCCCCCGGGTGACCGAGGGGAACCTTCAGACCCGGTCCAAATTATGTTTAAGGCTTACAAGTTTGCCCTTGGGCATAGAGCGAATATTAACCCTTCCCAAATACTTTTCTTGCAGAGTCTTACATCAAAGCCTCTAACTCGTGTCTGTACCCACATCTTCTATCTTCTGTCCTCCACCCCAACATTTTAGCTCCCCAGTTTGTGTGTGTGTGTGTGTGTGTGTGTGTGTGTGTGTGTGTCGGTGGTGTGCATGTGTGTGTGTGTGTGTGTGCGCGCGCGCGCGCGTGCATGTCTTTGCTTGTGTGGTAGGGTGCGTGTATGTAGATGCGCGTGTACATGTGCTTATGCATGTGGAGGTCTGAGATCGATACCAAGATTCGTATCCAGTTGCTCTCTTCCACCTTACTGAGGCAGGTTCTCTCAGTCAAACACAGCTCAGTGAGGCGACAAGTCTTGCAAGCCAGCTTGCTGCCAAGATCTTCTGATTTCCCCTTCCCAGGCTGTAATAACAGGTGTAGAGCCACACCCATCCTGCACTTTCCTGAGTTTCTGGGGATCTGAACTTTAGTCCTCACGGTAGAACAGCAAGTGCTTTTAACTCCTGAGCTGGCTCCCTCGCCCTTTTCCTAACTCTAGTAGTTTCTTTATTGTACTTAATCTCTCCCTGGTTCAAATCTGACTGCTACCAGACACACTGGTAAACAGAGAGAGGGTGTCAGGCAAGGGGGATTAGTTTTAAGATATGGACTTCTAATTATTTGAGAAGATGGAGGATTTGTGAAAATGTCTGTCCAGAGGCTGAGGATGTACTCCGTTGGCAGAGTACTTTCCCCGGCATGCACAAAGACTTGGTTTCCAATTCCAGCTACTGTGTAAACCAGATGTGGTGGGACGTGCCTGTGACCCTGGGTGTTGGGAAGTAGAAACAAGAGGCTTAGAAATTCAGGGTCCAGGGTTGGGGATTTAGCTCAGTGGTAGAGCGCTTGCCTAGCAAGAGCAAGGCCCAAGAAAGGCCCTGGGTTCGGTCCCCAGCTCCGGAAAAAAAAAAAAAAAAAAAAATTCAGGGTCCAGGGAATTAGCTCAGTGGTAGGGGGTCCCAGCTCCAGGAAAAAAAAAAAAAAAAGAAATTCAGGGTCCAGAGTTGGGGATTTTCAGTAATAGAGCGCTTGCCAGCAAGTGCAAGACCCTGGTTAGGTCCCCAGCTCCGAAAAAAAAAAAAAAAAAAAAAAAAAAAAAATTCAGGGTCCTTGAAGTTTAGTCCCTTCATTATGTACTGTACTGCTATATTCTATACCCAAAGGTATAGGCCTACAAGTGACTTCTCCTGTTTCCAAGCTTGTCTTGTGCAAACCTTGTTCCTTGACTTAAAACTATGGGTTAAATAAAATTGGCTGCAGCCAATTACTGGAGGGATTAGAGGTAGGTGGGTTTGGAGTGAGCTGGTTGGGGGAGAGGAGAAGAGGAAGAACAGGAAAGGGAGGAGGAAGCTGCCATGGGGGTGGGGGTTGGGGGACCATGAGCACATGGCCTGGAGAAACAGCAAGTATCTGGGGTACACTGCTGGGAAGGTAGCCAGGCCAGCAGTTAAAAGAGTAGATTAGGGGTTGCCTCCCAGTAATTGTCAAAGCCAAATAAAATAACCACAGTCTGAGTCTCATTTATTTGTAAGCTAGTCGGGGGTGAGCTTAAATTGTGTGTACGACATTTTGGTGAACCTTATATTGGGCATAGAACCAAACTATCTGAGACTTCCTCTTAGCACAAGGCCCAACATCGTGCTGGGACACAGCCCTAAATGCAGCGGCTGGATTTCCAACAAGCACAGTGATAGGATCTGGGTATCTCAAGGCTTGGGAAACCAGATAGCCAAACCAAGCCCTACTCTCCCAGCCACCCACACCTCAGTGGCTGAAGCCTACAATTGGTACAAACAATGCCTTGCTGGTTGCAACTAGGGCCCAAGCCCTGAGCTAACCACTCCAGGGCCTCAGTGCTGGACTCACACCAATTTTTTTTTTCAATAGAAAAAGGGCCCTAACAGGTCACCCATAGGAGACAACACCACCAGTTTGGGAGCACAAAAACCACAGGTTTTTTCCTATAATAAGCCCCTCCCTACGAATAAAAAATCAGAAACCACTACAGAGTCCTGAATTGAACACCAAAAGTAGGATAAGGCACAGAAAACTTTGGATCAGGTAATAGGGTTAGAAGTTGGCATTTTGGGGGAAAAAATATACACAAAAAGATGATAAACACAGTAAAGACTTTTTGGACCCAAAGTAAAACTACTGAAGTTTGAAAGGGTTGGCTTTAGAGGAAATTGACACCTTGCCAGTTGTAATTATTGCATTGTCAAGCTTCACCCTTGTCCTAATGAGCATTTTGGTTTGCTGTGTCTTTTCAATGAAAAGAGCCTTAGAAAAAAATTTTACAAGCCTTAAAAAAATCGAATTTTTTTTTATAAAACAGAATGAAAGCACTGTCAAGGCATTAGAGGGGGGATACTGAAAATTATAAATCAGAAGGTGGAGACTGTTGTCCGAGAAAAAGAAAAAGGATAAAATATGGAAGCATATGTTAGAAAACAACTTAGAGGGGTTGGGGATTTAGCTCAGTGGTAGAGCGCTTGCCTAGCAAGCGCAAGGCCCTGGGTTCAGTCCCCAGCTCCGAAAAAAAAAAAAAAAGAAAACAACTTAGAGACATTTATGAACAAAAAGAAAACAACTTAGAGACATTTATGAACAAAAAGAAAACAACTTAGAGACATTTATGAACAAAAAGAAAACAACTTAGAGACATTTATGAACAAAATTGAGGAGTATACTTATATAATAAGGATAGGAAAAACAAACAGACTTAGAGAAATTTATAAGTAAAATTGAGGGGGAGACTAAGGTAATAAAGATACAAGAAAGGAAAATAAAAAAATTAGAAGTCTTAGAAGAAAATTTATGAAAGACTATAAGTAAAATTGAATAGACTAGGGATGGAACAGAGGCCAGTACCGACAGCATTACCTCACAACAAGAGTTTGAAACGGCAGTCTATTTCTGTTAAAAAAGAAAAAGAAAAAGAAAGAAAAAGAAAAACCAAAATAACTAAAATGATTTTCCCAGCTTTGATAAGGGAATTGGAAGGAGATGAAGAAAATCCACAGGGTCACGGAGAATTCAAACGACGACCTATAGAGGCACAGGATGTAAAAGGTTTAGGGAAGCAATCATGAGCCATGGCTTACACTCACCGTGTGCCAAACGGATACTCAATAACTGGGCTACCCGGAACCCTACGATCCTCAGTGATTGGAGAGATTTGCTGACAGCCATCCTAGAGCCTGGCCCTCAACTACAATAACTGACACAGTGGAAAGATAAGGGTTTGATTATGGAAGGGTGAAATAGGACTATGGGCATTGATATTGTCAAGGTTCAGTTACTAGGTGAAGGCCCAGGTTGGGGATTTAGCTCAGTGGTAGAGCGCTTGCCTAGCAAGCACAAGGCCCTGGGTTTGGTCCTCAGCTCTGAACAAACAAACAAACAAACAAACAAACTAGGTGAAGGCCCATCTCCTTAATTAGGAGTACACATTGCTCTTGAGGATGCTGTCCTAGAACAAAGTCTCACAACAGCCTTAAATGCTTGAAACAAGGTTGAACAACAGGGACGAACTGAGTCATTTACAAAGATAGCCCAGGGTTCAAATGAACCTTTCACAGACTTTTTACAAAGACCAACCACAGCTCTACCTAGAGCAATATCAGATCCAAATGCTAGAGAAATCTTTTTTTTTTCTTTTCTTTTTTTCAGGGCTGGGGACCAAACCCAGGGCCTTGTGCTTGCTAGGCAAGCGCTCTACCACTGAGCTAAATCCCCAACCCCATGCTAGAAAAATCTTAATAGAATCTTTAGCTTTTGAAAATGCTAATGGCAAATGCAAAGGGGTAATTTAAACTATTAATAGCAAGATCTACACCTCTTTATGAATGGATTAAAACTACTGCAGACACAGAAGCAAGTGCTCCCAATGCAACTGTGGCTGGGCAAACCATTACAGGAGATAAAGAAAAACAAGATACCCATTGCTGTGGCTGTCAAAGATCCAGTTGGATCAGAGGTTATTGGGTCGTGTGTTCTTTCTTTTGGCGATTTGACTTTGGGAGAGTATGTGGTGGCAGAGACACTGGGCCGCCATGGAGTTGGGATGTGTGTTTCTGGCAAGAGATCTACCAGATATCTTGGGGCACTGTGGTGCCGGATCTAGAGGGGGTAAAAGAAAACCATTTAATACAATTTTACGACAACAGTGAAGTCTTAATGGATTAAATGTATAGGACCAGAAGGTCAGGGGAAGGCCATATGTGGCGGATACAGCCATGACTTTATGGGGACAAGGTCTATTGCAACAGTGGGACACACAGATTAGCATTTCTCCAAGTTTAGAGATAGGTCCTAAGGAGGTGTTTTAATAAAGAAATTAAAGGAGGTTATCAGGGACAGCTGCAGACTGTTCAGGCTATCCACAGACAGAGTACAGCAGAGGCTAACTCTTCAACCTTGACTGAGGAAGCCACTGATGACTAAACACCAACAGCCTAACCGCTAAGGTTGTTGACTGAGCAACCTGTTTGGATTGAGCAATAGCCCATCGCAAAGGACAAATACAGGCACTAGAACAGCTAGTCTAAGAGCAGCTGGAGGCTCGACACGTAGAGGAGTCTACCAGCCCTTGGAACTCTCTTGTATTTGTCATTAAAAAGAAATCTGGGGCTGGAGAGATGGCTCAGCCGTTAAAGGCTAGGCTCACAACCAAATATATAAAAAGAAATCTGGCAAACAGAGGATGGTAACAGATCTGAGAGCAGTTGACAAAAATTATTCAGTCAATGGGTTCCTTACTGCCTGGAAACCTACTGCCATCCTTGTTACCTAAGAATGGCCTACCATAGTGACTGATCTAAAGGGTTGTTTGTTTGTTTGTTTCACAATCCCTTTATAAGAACAAGATAGAGCATTGCCTTCGCAGTGCCCACATTTAACCAACCAAAAGGTACCAGTGGAAAGTCCTGCCACCTTACACCAATATTTTGTACAGCAGCCATTGGAAATAATTCGTAAACAATGTCCTCAATCCATAATTTACCATTATATGGATGATGTTTTGCTGGTCGGTTCAAATAGAGATCCCTTAGAGCAAATGTTTACTAAAGCTAAAACATTTTTTTCTTTTTGCTTTATTGAGGATTACAAATTGTTCTTTAAAAAAAATACAAAGAGGAAATTCTGTTAATTACCTAAGATATAAGATAAATCTGCAGGAAATTTGACCACAAAAGGTACAAATCAGGAAAGACCAGTTAAATATTCTTAATGATTTTCAAAAGTTAAGGGGAGATATTAACTGGTTTTGGGCTACAACTGGTTTGACCACTGAGAAGAGCTGTGTAATTTATTTCAAACCTTGCAATGTGATAAAGGAATAGTCCAAGAAGATTGTCAGCTGAAGCTGAAAAGGAATTGGCTCTAATAGAAAAGAAGTTACAGAATGCCCATAATAGAGTGTATTGACTTACTGTATTTTAGTTATCCTGCCTTCTACTCATTCTCCAACAGGAATTCTTATGCAGAGGGAAGATTATCTCTTAGAGTCAATTTTTCAGTTATGAATTATTGTATTTATTTACATCCCAAACATTGCCTCCTTTCCCAGTCCCCACTCCCAGAGTTCTTCACCTTCCTTCCCCATTGCCTCTGAGAGAGTGCTTCCCTGTCCCAGAGGTACTCCCTTCCCTGGGGCATCAAGTCTCTATAGGATTAGGCACATCCTCTCCCACTGAGTCCAGACAAGTCAGTCCTCTGCTACACATGTGCCTTGGGCTTTGATCAGTCCAGGTATGAGCTTTGGTTGGTAGCTTAGTCTCTGGGAGCTCCCAGGGCTCCAGGCTAGTTGATACTGCTGGTCTTCTATCCCCTTCAGCTCCTTCAGTCCTAACTCATCCATAGGGGCCCCGACCTTAGTCCAGTGCTTGGCAGTATCTGCATCTGTCTCAGTCAGCTGCTGGTAGAGCCTCTCAGAGGACAGCTATGCTCAATGCCTGTCTGCAAGCATGATATAGCATCAGTGATAGTGTCAGGGTTTGCTACCCACCCATGGATGGATCCCAAGTCACTAGTCAGCCATTCCTTCAGTCTCTGCTCCATTTTTGTCCCTGCATGTTTTTTTAGACAGGAACATGGTGGGTTGGTGTCCTGATCCCTCCGCTGAGGGCCTTGTCTAACTACTAGAGGTGGTCTCTTCAGGTTCCATCTCCCCTGTTGAGCCTGTTGGCTGAGGTCACCCACAATGAATCCTGGGAGCCTCTCATATCCCAGGTCTCTAGAACTTTCTAGAGCTTCCCTTCACCCCAACTCCCCAACCCAGGGAGCAGCATATTTTCATTCATTCTCCTGGACCTCATGGTTTCTCTCCTGTCTCCCCCCAAACCTGAACCTTCCCCCCTTTTCCCTTCCCCTTCTCTCTCCCTCCCTCTACTTCCTGGGATTATTTTGTTCCCCCTTCTAAATGGGATTGGAGCATCGTCATGTGGTCCTTCCTTCTTGTTTAACATCTGAGGGTCTGTGGGTGTATCGTGGATATTTTGTACATTTTGGCTAATATCCACTTATCAGTGAGTACATAGCATTCATATCCTTTTAGATCTGGCTTACCCAATTCAGTTTTCTAGTTCCATCCATTTGCCTGCAAAATTCACAGTGTCCTCATTTTTAGTAGCTGAATAGTATTCTGTTGTGTAAACGAACCACATTTTCTGTATCCATTCTTCACTCGAAGGACATCTGGGTTGTTTCGAGCTTCTGGCTCCTATGACTAAGACTGCTATGAACATAGTGGAGCACGTGTCCTTGTGGTGTGGTGGAGCATTGTTCAGGTTTATGCCCAGGGCATGTTCAGCTGAGTCTTCAGGTAAAACTAATTCCGATTTCTTTTTTTTTTTTTTTTTTTGACGAATTGCCAAATTGATTTCCCGAGTGGTTGCACCAGTTTGCAATCCCACCAGCAATGGAGGAGTTCCCCTTCCTCCACGCCCTCCTCAGCGTGTGCTGTTGATTCAGTTTCTGACCTTAGCCATTCTGACTGGTTTAAGGTGGAATTTCGGGGTCGTCTCAATTTGCATTTCCCTGATGACTGAGGATGTTGAATAGTTAGTTCTGTTAGTGCTTCTTGGCTGTTTTCCATTCCTTTGTTGAGGATTCTCTGTTTAGCTCTGCACCCCATTTTAAAATTGGATTATTTGCTTTTTTTTTTTTTTTAAGATTTATTCATTTATTATATATAAGTACACTGTAGCTGTCTTCAGATGCGCCAGAAGAGGGCATCAGATCTCCTTACAGATGGTTGTGAGCCACCATGTGGTTGCTGGGAATTGAACTCAGGACCTCTGGAAGAGCAGTCGGGTGCTCTTAACCGCTGAGCCATCTCTCCAGCCTGGACTTGAAGTTCTTATACAGATCTTTCACCTTCTTGCTTAGTTTGACTTACACCAAGATATTTTGTATTATTTGTGGCTATTGTGAAGAGTGTTTCTAATTTCTTTCTCAGCCCATTTATCATTTGTATAAAGGAAGGCTACTGTTTTGTTTGAGTTAATTTTAAATCTCACCACTTTGCTGAAGTTGTTTAATAGTTGTAGGAGTTCTCCGGTAGAATTTTGGTGGTCGCTTATATATACTCTCATAGCATCCAAAAATAGTGATATCTTGACTTTCTCCTTTCCAATTTGTATCCCTTCGCGCTCCTTTTGTTGTCTAATTGCTCTGGCTAGAACTTCAAGTACTATATTGAATAGATAGGAAGAGAGTAGGCAGCCTTGTCTTGTCCCTGATTTTAGTGGGATTGGTTCAAGTTTCTCTCCATTTAATTTAATGTTGACTATTGGTTTGTTGTATGTTGCTTTTGTTATGTTTATGTCTGTACCATGAATTCCTAATCTCTCTAAGACTTTTAACATGAAGGGGCATGGGATTTTGTCAAAGGCCTTTTCAGCATCTAATGAGATGATCATATGACTCTTTCTTTGAGGTTGTTTATATAGTGGATTATGTTGATGGACTTTCATACATTGAAGCACTCCTGCGTCACTGGAATGAAGCCTACTTGATCATGGTAAAAGATGTTTTTGATATATTCTTGGTTTCGGTTTGTAAGAATTTTATTGAGTATTTTTGCATTAATGTGCATGAGGAAAATCTGTCTGAAGTTCTCTTTCTTTGTTGGAGTCTTTCTGTGGTTTAGGTATCAGGGTGACTGTACTCTCATAAAATGAATTAGGTAGTGTTGCTTCTGTTTCTATTTTGTGGAATAGTTTGAGGAGTATTGGTATTAGCTCTTCTTTGAAGGTCTGATAGAATTCTGTACTAAAACCATCTGGTCCTGGGCTTTTTTTTGGCTGGGAAGTTTTTAATGGCTGCTTCTATTTCTTGAGGGATTATGGAATTGCTTAGATAGTTTACCTGATCTTGATTTAACTTTGGTACATGGTATCTGTCTAAAAAAGTCATACATTTCATCTAGATTTTCCAGTTTTGTTGAGTATAGGCTTTTGTCGTAAGATCCGAGGACTTTTTGAATTTCCTCAGTTTCTGTTGTTATGTCTCCCTTTTCATTTCTGAGTTTGTTAATTTGGATAGTGTCTCTGTGCCTTTTAGTTAGTTTGGGTAAGGGTTTATCTATCTTGTTGATTTTCTCAAAGAACCAGCTCTTGGTTTTGTTGAATCTTTGTTTCTAATTGGTTGATTGCTCTCTTTGTTTCTAATTGGTTGATTTCAGCCCTGAGTTTAACTATTTCCTGTGCCTACTCTTCTTGGGTGTGTTTACTTCTTTTTGTTCTAGAGCTTTCATTTGTGCTGTTAAGTTGTTAGTATAGTATGCAATTTATACTTAAAAGTACTTAGTCCTATGAATTTTCCTCTTAACACTGCTTTCATAAGTCACTGTGTCCCATAAGTTTCAGTATGCTGTGCCTTCATTTTCATTGAATTCTAGGAAGCCTTTAATTTCTTTCTTTATTCCTTCCCTGACCAAGTTATCATTGAGTAGAGAGTTGTTCAATTTCCATGAATATGTGGGCTTCCTGGTGTTTTTGTTGTTATTGACGTCTAGCCTTAGTCCTTGATGATATGATAGGATGCATGGGATTATTTCACTCTTCTTATATCTGTTGAGACTTGTTTTGTGTCTGATTATATGGTCAGTTTTGAAGAAGATTCCATGAAGTGCTGAGAAGGTATATTCTTTTGTTTGGGGGTAAAGTGTTCTGCAGATGTTACATCCATTTGGTTCATAACTTCTGTTAGTTTTACTGTATCTCTGTTTAGTTTCTGTTCTAATGGCCTGTCCATTGGTATGAGTTGGATTTTGAAGTCTCCTACTATTATTATGTGAGGTTTAATGGGTGTTTTGAGCTTTAGTAAAGTTTCTTTTATGAATGTGGGTGCCCTTGCATTTGGAACATCAATGTTCAGAATGGAGGCTTCATCTTGGTGGATTTTTCCTTTGATGAGTATAAAGTATTCTTCCCCATCTCTTTTTATTACTTTTGGTTGAAAGTTTATTTTACTGACTATTAGAATGGTGGTTCCAGCTTGTTTCTTGGGACCATTTGCTTGGAAAGCTCTTTTTCTTCCCTTTACTGAGAGGTAGTGTTTATCTATCCCCCCCAACCCCCCCCGAGGTAGTATCTGTCTCTTTTTTTCCCCCTGAGGTATGTTTCTTATATGCAGCAGAATGAGGGATCCCGCTTATTTATCTAGTCTGTTAACCCATCTCTTTTTATTAGGGAATTGAATCCATTGATGTTGAGAGATATTAATGACCAAAGATTGTTGATTCCTGTTCTTTTTTAATTGGAAATGGTATTATATGTGTATATGATTCTCTTCTTTTGGGTTTGTTGTGAAGTGATTAATTTCTTGTTTTCTTGGGTGTAGTTACCCTCCTTGTGTTGGAGTTTTCCTTCTAGTATTCTCTGTAGGGCTGGATTAGTAAAAAGATATTGTTTAAATTTTTGTTGTGGGGGTTGGGGATTTAGCTCAGTGGTAGAGCTCTTGCCTAGGAAGCGCAAGGCCCTGGGTTCGGTCCCCAGCTCCCAAAAAAAAGAACCAAAAAAAAAAAATTTTGTTTTTGTTGTGGACTATCTTGGTTTCTCCATCTACAGCAACTGAGAGTTTTGCTGGGTATAGTAGTCTGGGCTGGCATCTGTGGTCTCTTAGGGTCTGCATTACATCTGTCTAGGATCTGACTTTTGGAGTCTCTGTTGAGAAGTCTGGTGTAATTCTGATAGGTCTGCCGTTATATGTTACTTGGCCTTTCTCCCTTACAGCTTTTAATATTCTTTCTTTGTTCTGTACATTTAGTGTTTTGATTATTACGTGGTAGGAGGATCTTCTTTACTGGTTCAATCTACTTGGTGTTCTTGTAGGGTTCTTGAACATTTAGTTTTCTTCTGTGATTTTGTTGAAGATGGTTTCTGGCCTTTTAAACTGTGTCTTAGGGTTTTACTGCTGTGATCACACACCATGACCTATGCCACTCTTAAAAGGACAACATCTAATTGGAGCTGGCTTACAGGTTTAGAGTTTCAATCTCTTATCATCAAGGCAGGAACATAGCAGTGTCCAGGCAGGCTTGGAGCAGAAGGAGCTGAGAGTTCAAAATCTTGTTCCAAAGGCAAGCAGGAGAAGACTGGCTTCCAGGTAGCTAGGATGAGGATCTTAAATCCCACACCCACAGTGATAGTGCCCCGCCTATTCCAACAAGGCCACACCCACAGTGATAGTGACCGGCCTATTCTAACAAGGCCACACCCACTCCAACAAGATCAAACCTGCAAGCAGAGCCACTTCCTGGGCCAAGCATATTCAAATCACCACAAATTGGGAGTCTTCACCCTCTTGTATTGTTATTATTCTTAGGTTTGGTCTTTTCATCATGTCCCAGATTTCCTGGATGTTTTGGGTTAGGATTTTTTTTTTACATTTTGAATTTTTTGACTGATGTATCAATATCTTTTATGGTATCTTCTATGTATGAGATTCTCTCTTCCATCTCTTATATTGTGTTGGTGATGTTTGCATCTACAGCTTCCTGATCTCTTTCCTAAGTTGTCCATGTCCAGAGTTCCCTCCATTTGTGATTTCTTTCTTGTTTCTATTTCCATTTTGTTCAATTCCTCACTCGTTTGATTGCATTTTCCTGTATTTATTTAAGGGATTTATCTGTTTCCTCTTTAAGGGCTTCTGCCTGTTTGCCTGTGTTTTCCTGTATTTCTTCAAGGGAATTATTTATATCCTCCTTAAAGCCCTCTGTCATCTTCATGAGATGAGACTTTAAGTCAGAATCTTGCTTTTCAGGTGTGTCAGGGCATACGGGGCTTGCTGTGGTGTGAGAGCTGTTTTCTGATGGTGCCAAATTACATTGTCTTCTGTTGCTTATGTTCTTGTACTTGCCTTTTGCCATCTGGTTCTCTCTGGTGTTAACTGGCCTGGGTGTCTCAGATTGGAGCAGGCTTCCTCAGAGGCAGATAAAGCCATGTGACCTGGGTTGGAACAGGCCTTCTAGGAGGCAGGCATTGTATCTGGTTATAGTAATACCCCTCTGTCCCCAGTTATAGCAGTCCTCTTGTGTCCCTGGTTAGGACAGACCTCCTGGGAATCAGGCAGGCTGTGTCATCTGGGGTCATGCACACCAATCTGCCGTGGGTTCAGGAACGGGTGCAGAGTAGAAGAGTGATGGGACTCTGGCAGAGCAGGAGAGACCCCACATCTGCTGGGCTCTGTGGAGGTCCTAGCTGTGGGTATTAGGGCAGTGCCCCAGTAGGGCAGACATCCTGGGAAACAGACAGTCTGTGGGGTCTGGGGGCAAGTACACCAATCTCTAGAATGGATATTTTTAGTGCACAGAGTTAAAAATTAATGTCCTGTATAGAAAATGTCTCTAAACTGACTCTAAAAGGAAAAACAAGACGACTTCATCCATCTGAGATTGTGGTACCTTTTACTAATCCTGAAAATTGACTCATTATGGGCAAAAAAAAAAATGAATTTTGGCAAAGAGCTTGCAGTAATTTTTTTTTTGGGAGACATTAACACTAAATACCCAGAAAGCAAGAAACTTCAATTTATAAAGATAACCAATTAAATTCTCTCCTGTGTAATAAAAGGGATATCAATCTTTAGGGTCCCTATATTTTATACTGGGGGTTGGGGATTTAGCTCAGTGGTTAGAGCGCTTGCCTAGGAAGCGCAAGGCCCTGGGTTCGGTCCCCAGCTCCGGAAAAAAAAAAAAAAGAACCTATATTTTATACTGGTACAGATAAGTCAGGAAAGGCAGAAAATAAGTCAGAAGGCATAAGTAAGGTGGTTGAGGGTCCTTATAATTCAGTTCAAAACGCAGAGTTGTATGTAGTTCTTCCGGTGTTGGTATATTTTCCGGGATCGGTTACTATGGTAACTGACTCTCAGCCTGCAGAAAGAGTTGTTTTGCATATGGACGCTGCTGGGCTTATTCAGGATGGTTATGAGTTGACGTCATTATTCATTCAGCTGCCACAGGTGCTCAGAAATAGGATTCATCCATTATATATGACATATCCAATCTCACAGGGGTCTACCAGGCCCAAAGTCATGAGGAAATTGATCAGTTATCGATTGGAAGTGCGCCAGAGGCTTCAGAATTTCATAAAAACACACATTAGTAGCAAAGGTTTCAAAAAGGAGTTTTCTATTACTCAGCAGCAAGCCGAGGAGATGGTCAAGGCATGTCCCACTCGTTCTATATTTAACCAGATTCCATCACCGACAGGGAGGAAACCTAAAGGCACCCAAAGAAATAAAATGTGGCAGATCTATGTGCTTCGTTTTACAGAGTTTGGTAAAGTGAAACATGTGCCCCATGCTATAGACACAAGTCAGGATTTCCACGGGCAACCGCTTTAACTTCTGAAAAAGCCGATTCTGTAATTACACATTTATTAGACATTATGGCCACTGTGAGAATACCCAGACAAAGTAAAGCTAACTATGCCCCAGAATATGTCTCTAATAAAATGAAATGGTTTTCTACATATTATGGTGTAAAAGCTATTATACCACACAATCCTACAGGACAAGCAACTGTGGAGAGATCCAAACATACTCTTTAAACAAGATACTTAACCAGCAAAAAGGGGTTACAAAGACCGCCCCCCCCAGATAGATTATGTAATGCTTTATTAACTTTAGTGAACGAGGAACTACAGCCGCTGAGAGACATTGGATTATGGGGAAAAGGGCTGAGTAAAACCAGCCTGTTAATTTCCGAGAATGGAAAACAGGAAATGTGTTACACTAGGGAGAGGTTGTGCCTGTATTTCCACAGAAAAAGAAAAGCTATGGTTCCTTCCAAATGGATAAGAACCAGGCATGACGGGATGACCTCCTGATGATCTCGGCTATGGACAAGAAGAAAATCAAAAGAATCAAAAGAGCCAATAATGCACAATGCTAAACCCTCTGTTAAAACAACTAGGAAACCGACTGGGACATGCACTTGCCTCCAGCCGGAGCTTCAGCTTGCATGGCCAGCAAGTCTTCTTGGCTGCACAATTCTCAGACTTATTATTGCACTCCTTTCTTTCGTATGGCATGAATGGGGGAAGATTTATGCTGTCCTTTGATTATCCGATCAAACCAACTTCTGAAGAAAGATAGCTGTCTTTCGCCTGTCCAAAGAGCAGGAAATCACTCTTCATAGATCTGTGCACACCACATGCTTCATACAGATGTCTTTATAGAGCTAGGTCTTGCTTTTAAAGTTTGTATACTTGCAGGATGGAAGACCAGGAGGGTGGTCCTGACAGGCTTTACCCTCTGGGATGCTGAGACGCGGAGACCTGCTCTTCCAGCTCCCTATCGATCCTACCTCAACTGCTTCAAAGCTGTTTCCTCTAAAGACTTCCTTCCGGGACATTTTCTTTTTTTCTTTTTTTTAAAGATTTATTTATTACATATAAGTCCACTGTAGCTGCCTTCAGACACACCGGAAGAGGGCATCAGATATCATTATAGATGGTTATGAACCACCATATGGTTGCTGGGATTTGAACTCGGGACCTCTAGGAGAGCGGTCAGTGCTCTTAACCACTGAGCCATCTCTCCAGACCATTCCGGGACATTTTCAGAGCAGCTGGCTCACTCAGTCCAGCCTTTCAGACTGCTCCAATCTGTACTTAACTTATGCCACACTTTCTCAGCACACAGAACCGGACAGCGAATGCTACAGTTAGCTTTCTTGAGACCGTTTTTCTAATTTTCTTGGGACCCTCAAAAAAAGGAATTCTTTGCCCCAGATCAGAAGGAAGCAATTATAAGAAGACTGTCATCCCAGTCCCTTTAGTTAGAGTGGATGGTTTTGGTCATTTTATGAATTATAGATATATTGTCATTTTAATGGATGGTTACAAATAACTATGGTTTTGGATAGGGAGGAAACAAAATAGGGAACTTAGACTCAGGGTCTTCCACCTTTCTTTCTTTCCTAGGTATGGGAAAGAGATATATAAATACCATAAGAAAGTAGATAAATAGAGGCAGATTATTAAATTGACTCTTAAAAGAAAAGCATTTTATAGCCATACATCAGTACAGAATTTTATATATTGATAGAAAAATAAGGTTATATTTTGTTACATTGGTATAGAACAGATTGGATATTGAGCAGATTTAAGGTTTTCATTGGTATAAATCTTTGTATATTGAGGCAAAATTTAAGATTAATTTTGTTGCAACATAATATATGTATGTTACAATTCTTGGGCATTGTGCCTGGGCAGCTCATTTAAAAGTACAAGGTTGAATTTGAGGCCTTTTAGTAGCTCCTATTACAAACTGTTTAGGGTAATTAGTAATGCAGGTTAACATTCAGGCGATCAAACTCGTGGTCTTGATAGACACTAGTCTGTATTATCACAGAGCTATCCATCCTGGCTTGTACAGATAACAGATGGCTGGAGACAAGCAACCTTTGCTCACTCAGCTATGCTATACATAGATAGATGGTCTTCAAAACATGGGAAACTAGGGGTTGGGGATTTAGCTCAGTGGTAGAGCGCTTGCCTAGCAAGCGCAAGGCCCTGGGTTCGGTCCCCAGCTCCAAAAAAAAAACCAAAAAAAACAAAAACAAAAACAAAAACAAAAAAAAAACCCGAGAAACCCGCAGAATATAGCATTTAAAGATGTTTTCTATTAATTTAAGGGGTTTGTTTTTTTTTTACCTCGAGACATGTCAGCTCCTGGCAGCACCCATTTGGCTTGGAAGAAGATGATGAACTTCATATGGAGTTGCTTCAACTGTGGCAAGCTAGTCATTAGGCAAACAAAATGTCCTAACTTTATCTGTAAACAGAATGCAATCCAGAAAGGACAAATGGATGTACGGAAGTCCACTGCCAAGATCTGCCAAAACAAGGTAAGCAAGTCCCTCATAATTCCTGATCCACGAAAAGTCTGTCAGATCCTCTGGACCAGAAGTCTGAAGATGGATGCTCTGGTGTTGTAGAGAATATTGGCGACTGTCCAGGTGGTCACCTGTCTCTGTTACTTTTAATTTTTGGAAGTTGCATCCTTTGTGCTTCCTGGATACTCAGGTAATATTTATTTCCTTCTCAGGCCTCTGATGGGATTGAAGACTAAATAGTCATAGTCTTACTATAAGCTTAGGTTGTGGGGCTGGAAAGATGGCTCAGTGGTTAAGAGCATTGACTGCTCTTCCAGAGGTCCTGAGTTCAATTCCCAGCAACCATATGGTGGCTCGCAATCATCTATAATGAGATCTGGGGTCATCTTCTGGCCTGCAGGCACACATGCAGACAGAAATCTGTATGATGTATACATAATAAATAAATTTTTAAAAAAGCTTAAGTTGTTTAGGATTTAAAAGGATGCTCTAGGTCTAAGAAGGTAATTTTAGGAGAACAATACAAATTAGGATAGAAGTTGATTTAGATACAGAACTCTCAACTCACCAGGATAGGAGAGATAATAGAATACTTTCTCCTGAGTTGCCAAATGGTAACAGACTGGATTTTTTTAATTAACTTTAACTTAATAATTTTTATAATTTCATAATTGTTACTAGGGTACATTGTTTATTATTGTAAGAGAAAGAGCCCTTTTATTTAGACAAAACAGGGGAATTGTTGGGGTTTGTTCTATTTGCTATCTATGTATTGTAGTGCTAAATTCTATAGGCCTGCAAGCGACTTCTCATGTTTACAAGCTTTTGTTGTGCAAACCTTGTCCCTTGATTTGAAACTACTGGTTAAATAAAATTGGCTGCAGCCAATTACTGGAGGGATTAGAGATAGATGGGCTTAGAGTGAACTGCTTTGGGGAGGGAAAAGAGAAGAGGAAGAACAGGAGAGGGAGGAGGAAGCTGCCATGAGAGGAGAGGAACCATGAGCACATGGCCTGGAGATACAGCAGGTATCTGATGTACACCAGGCCAGCAATTAGAAGAGTAGATTAGGGGTGACTCCCAGTAATTGTCAAAGCCAAATAAAAGAACCATAGTCTGAGTCTCGTTTATTTGTAAGCTAGTTGGGGATAAGCTTAAAATGGTTGTGCTACACAGGGTCACTCTCCAGCTACACAGTAAATTTGAGGCTAGCCAGGGCTCCTTGGGACCCTGTCTCAGAAATCTGAAAACGAAGTTCATTTTTGGAGAAACAAATTTAGGAATACTTCACGTGGCCAGTGATGGGTGTGCCAGAGTATGGAGAATAAAATGGCGTCTCTCAGAAAGCCTCCTAGGCAGCATATGACACCATTTGTGTTCCCCTTGCTCCCTTGAGAATGCTTTTCCTGAGAATAATATTCCTCACCACTGGGCAAGCCAGGAACTGACCTCACACCCTGGTGCCACTTCCCACTGAGCCCACATCTTGCAACACAGGCCCTACCTCATCGGCTTCTCTTGAAATTCAGTTTCGAGATGTTTTTCAGTTCAGCAAGTCTCAAGAACACACATTATTTCCTCGTGTTGTCCTCTAAACGAGTTCCTGAGGTGTTATATAACAGAGACGCCAGAGAAGATGGCTGTCCCTCAGCCCTCTTACTGACAGGAAAAGAAAAGAACCTATACTTTACCTCCCTCCTGTATTTCAAGGCTGAGTACTTCCAGCAGAAGGGCCCTGGTGTGGAGCTGCCTTAATATGTCTGGTGGCTTGAGTTATGAAAAACACAGTTCTGCCTCCAACAAGAATAATATAGTGTGCATGAAAAGGTTTGCAGGGGAAGCAAGTCAGAGCAGCTGTGACCCTAAGACCTTAGAGAATCCAACCATTTGGCCCAAGGTAACGACATCCGCACAGGTAACATTGACTGAGCCAATATCTTGATGCAGCTGATGTAAGAGAGAAAGGAATGAGGAGTTCCACGTCCTGCTCTACAGTGACGCTGTAAGTGTGGTGCTACCGCACTGTTGAGGTAAGTCTGATACTGTGGTAAGCATCTAGCAGGATAGCATGGATCGCTGTTAACTTGAGCAAGGTTCCACAGATGCTTAACACCGTCCTGGAAAAGTCCCTCTCGGTGGTGGATAGTCAACACACCTGAAGGTAAGATCCGGCTTCCCTGTAACTGCTTTTCTGAAGTGGAGGCTATCAGGGTTGACATATTATTGAGTAGAGCACACAGTTGGGCAAGGCTACAACCGCAGTGGCTGCAGCTGCTGCGGCAGAGAGCCCTCCCTCTCTATAGCAGCAAAGATGGCAGATATACCGAAATCTCTTTTGTAAGGACACAGAGATGGAGGTTGATCAGAGGGCACAGGTTCCCAGTCCGGCCATCATTTACCGGAACCCAGATTAGTGGCGGTCCTCGGAGAAGTATGGCCGTAACCCCGTTCACTGCATCCCAGTGCAGGGGGAGAGAATGCAGTTCATCTCTGAACGGTTTAACTTGGCATCACCGCATGTCACTTTAGAACTGGGGCAGAGAGAGAAAAGGAGATATCACATAGGGATGTCCAGTAAAAGTCAAGTTGGGAGCGGGAGCCCCACCAGAGATGCGGTTGACAGTGCGATGATGAGCACATGAGAAAGGGCTGGTTCGATCTCCTTCGAAGAAGGAGCCATAAAAGGAACCACTCCAAATAGGGACAAATGGCGTATATAGTTCATACACGACCAGGGGCTACAGAGGTATGGCTGGCCCCAGACTACCAGAGAGGCCAGTGATCATCTGGTTGTAAGTCTTCTTGGAAAAAGAAAGGCAGAGATTGGTCAGACACATTGCAAAAGTCTTGGCCCTAGAATGCCACTTGGGAGGTCACTGGTACTGGCAAGTCAGTTGAGAGGCACCCCATGTAAGAGGGTTCCATTCTGTGACAGATTCTATGAGTCACACAGAGGAGACCTCCAGGTGAGTAAGAGGTAGAGAGGATCAGTGGTTTGACTAAGCTGGGCCCAGGGAATGGCCTTGTTGGAGGAAGTGTGTCACTGTGGAGTGTGCTTTGACATCCTCCTCCTAGCTGCCTAGAAGAACCAGTCTTCTAGTGGCCTTCAGATCAAGACATAGAACTCTCAGCTGCTCCTGCCTTGATGATAATGGACTGAACCTCTGAACCTGTAAGCCAGCCCCGACTAAATGCTGTCCTTTATTAGAGTTGCCTTGGTCATGGTGTCTGTTCACAACAGTAAAACCCTAACTAAGACAGTCAGTTAAAAGAGAGGAGTTCTTCGGGGTTATTGGGAAAGTTCCATTAAGGCCTACCATGGAGCCATTTATAAAAGTGTATCAGAAATGAGTCATGGGTCATAACCTACACAAGGGCATTATTGAGAACGGCCCAACATCTCTGGGGTCCACGTCACCAGCTAATCCAACTGTAAAAATCACCTGTTACTACTTTGGCTGGAGTAATGAAGTCCAGAGAACAGTTGAATTTGGGCAGAATTCCACTTGGCCCTTCATAAGAACCTTTAGGGTAGAATTAGCTGGAAAAGGGTTCTCTTCCCTCAACAGGTTATGGTTGTACATTACAGGGAGTCTAGAATCTCAACTCAAGGGGACTAGAATTGGTGGCCTTCTCATTGCTGCCTGTAAAAGGGGAACAATGTGTGTGAGTTGACTGCTATAATAGCACACATAAACAAGGTATACAGTCCTGTGTCCCTTCAGGGGACACTCTGTGATTGAGAGTGCCCTCTCCACAGGCATTACTTTGGCTCTCCCCGGTTGGTCAGTGGTTGGGAGAGCACTTCTCCATAGCACTGATAGTCTCTTCCCCATCAGACTCACTTGGTGAGAGTTTCTGCAACGTAGTCCTCAATCGCCCCATTAGTTCTGTCTGGGGCATCGGTGGCACAGGGCTTGATGGATTGACCAGGATGGCTACCTCAGCTCCTTCTGGGAAAATACAAACAACCCTTTGTCCCAGGGTTGCAGCAGGGCCAGTCTCTCTCAGATGTTGTTTAGGGGGGTCCTTCCAGCAGACCAAGGGTAGAGGCGTGATGCGGGGCAGCATGGCACCCCAATGCTTATACCCCAATGCTTATAGGAGGGGATAGGCCTTGTTTGTCAACGTTTTAAAAATGAAGTGTAAATAAGGCATCTGTTAACTTGTCCTGAGGCCTTAGCCCTTGGATGCCTCTCTCTATTTTTTTTTTTTTTTTTTTGAGGGAGGATTGGGCTCATTCAATGAGGCTGTGTCCTTGGGGGTTATGAGGTATTCCAGTGGAGTGGCGTATTCCACATTCTTTGCAGAAGAGGCAAACTTGCCACTGGCCTATGCAGGCGCACTGTCTGTTTTTGTGAGAAAGGGCACACCCATCACCATATTGCCTTTTTCATGGATACAGTGACCATTCTTGTATTTTCCTTGGGTTGTGCCGTGGCAAAGATATAAGAGGAGAAGCTATCAGTACATGTATGTATGCATTTGAGGCAGCCAAATTCTGGCACGTGTGTCACATCCATTTGCCGTAGGGCATTTGGCCTCAGACCTCAGGGGTTCACTCCATTTGGCTGGAGGGGTCCCAAGGGGCAATAATTTCCCACAAGCAGTGCAAGTTCATACCAAATGCTTCCGTGAGGCTTATGTTGATTGGGGAAACAGCTTGTGCAGGAAAATGGCAGAATTGTGGAATCAAGAGTGGGGGGCTTGAGTCTGATCTGGTGGCAAGACAAGGAAGGGTGCCACCAGGCTGCCTGTTTCCTCGTTGCCCTGTGTGAGGCATCCAGGAGGTTAAGATGGGACTGAACATGTTGCATACGAAACAGTTGAGAGCACATCTCAATCATGGTCCATAGCTGAGTCACGGCTAGATGTAAAGGCCCCTCAGTGGGGTTAAGGGAAGGATTTAGTCACAGTAGTTGTATATTGACGATCACTGAATATATTACTAGGGTTTGGCCAATCTCTGCCAAGATGATGGCTAGCAATTCTGATTGCATGGACCCTGTGAAAGTTTTCTTAGATATTATTGGCTTTTTGTTTCCTAGGGGGACTGGGGGGGTGAATAATATACCCAAAGGCAGACTTAGAGGCATCTGTAAAGCCAGCAGCTGCTTTAGGGATAGGCCGTTCTGACAACTGGTGGTATCCAGACAGGTCCATCATGGGCAAAACAGAAAAGAGTTTGCCCTGGAAATGATTGTCTAATCTTCCCTGATAATTTATTAAAAATGCAGGCCGGTGGGTGGGAGCTTAGGCACCAGGCCAGAAGGTCCTGGGAAAGCCGGAATACTATCATTTGGGGGGTTCCGTTGAGGACTGTAAAGGCCATTTTTAGCATCTTTTTTTTTTTAAAGATTTATTTATTTTATGTATCTGAGTACACTGTCACTATCTTCAGACACACCAGAAGAGGGCATCAGATCTCATTTCAGATGGTTGTGAGCCACCATGTGGTTGCTGGGATTTGAACTCAGGACCTCTGGAAGAGCAGTCAGTGCTCCTAACCTCTGAGCCATCTCTCCAGCCCCCATTTTTAGCATCTTAAGAGCAGTAAGAGAAATGCCATTCATCTATGTGCTGCTGTTGTGGGTGCAGAGGAGTAAGTAAGAGAACTCCAATAGAGGATCCTGTCAAAAGGTTGAAAGACAGCTCCAGGGAGAGCTCAATTCCCAGAAACCTCATGGTGGCTCACAACCATCTGTAATGGGGTCCGATGCCCTCTTCCAGTTGTGTCCAAAGACAGGAACACTGTACTCACATACAACAAGTAAATAAATCTTTAAAAAAAAAAAAAAGATAGGGGTTGGGGATTTAGCTCAGTGGTAGAGCGCTTGCCTGGGTTTGGTCCTCAGCTGCGGGGGGAGGGAGGGGGAGATAGTTCCAGTAGGAAGGCTTTTGGTGGGGAAAACCAGCGCCCAGAGCTCTAGAGCTATCTGCAAAGGCGGGCCTGTTGAAGACCATCCTTGACTATTTGAAGGGCTTCTCTAGCCTCTGAGGTGACTGTGATAACATCTTTTGCCTTTTTAGGTCCCATTAGTAGCTGAAAAGAGGGGCTAATTGGAGTGGAAACTTAAGGGTTCTTTGGAAAGGCAGTTGTGTCAGGTGACGTTTGCTGGGGCAAGCGGGTGAAGGAAGATTGCAGCGAAGCAGGCACAGGTGAAAGGATGTCCGGCTAAAGCAAGCACTTGAAAGGACACGTGATGAAGGGTTCTTCTTCGCTAACGACGCACGTGTATTAGTCTGCCTTACACCTCGTAGTTGAGTTCCTTTTGTTGGGACTCTGTAGAGAGACATGCACTAAAAAACTTCTGGTGGTGTGCTGCAGCTTCTGTGGCCTCAGGCTGATTGGCAGAGCGATGTCAGCTGACAAGGCAAGACCCGTGGAGGACACGAGGTGTTCGAAGGGAGTATAACTAGGACTCAACAGACTCTGAGAGAGGCTTGCCTATAGAGCTTCTTGGTCTCTCATCCTTGCTGATCTTTGATTCGCTGAGAGAAGCTCAGCTAAGAACTCCGGGCATCCCTGCTGGTCCGAAACCCTCCTGTTGATTTGTGCCAATTGGGCTGAAGCCTGCCTGTTTCTTCTGGGTGGCGCCACCGCGTTTCTTCTGGGTGGCGCCACCGCTGCTGGTTCATGTTTGCTCTCCTGACACAACTGAACTGGGCTGCTGGTATCCTGACAATTGCAGATTGAAATCGTCCCAAGGAACTACTTCTGAACAGTGTAGAGCAGAGCCTTGCGGCTTCTTCTGCATCGACCTGCCGGTGCTGATTCGTGAATGGTGTTTGCACGTGGATCCAGCAGCTGCCGCTGATTCCTGTGAACCGAACTGCTGGATACCCTGACAACGCAGATTGGATTCGCTCCAAAGAACTATTTCTAAACCACCTCTGGTGGGTGATAAGCTAGAAAGGAGGTTAAAGCACTAAAATGCCTCATTAAAAGTAGGTTTTGGAAAGTCAAAGCCTACAGTTAGTTTTCTTTGGAGCTGCTCCGGGTTAACGGGGCCAATAAGAATTACGTCTTTGTAATGGACGATAAAGCAATCGTGTGTTACAGATCGTAAGGCCTCCCACGCATACACCCGACAGATAGCGGGGCTGTTTTTCATCCCCTGAGGCAGCACCTCCCATTGGTAGAGCTGATGGGTGTCTGATGATTAATTGCTGGCCCCGAGAATGCAATCATTGCTTACCCTCTTCAGAGGGGCGTGGAGACGAAGCAGTCTTTAGTAACTATAGTTACTATATGTAACTGGTCGTCGGTATAGCTAGCCATGCAGGGGGGCTTGGTTGAGTGGCTCCCATAGACTGCACGGTTGCATTAATCGTACTTAAATCATGGAAAAAAAATCTAAATTTCCCCAATTTTTTTTTTCTTGATAACAAATATCTGTGAGTTCCAAGGGCTCGGGCAGGGCAGACTGCTAGGAAACAGTCAAGCCACCAAAACCTTTTACTTGAAGCCCAGGGCGGAGCTTTTCCAAGAAGTCAGTACTTCCTCCTTTTGGAGGTAAATTCACCACGCTCTTGTGTCTATGATACCTCCAAATACTGCCTTCCAATTTCTGCCTCATCCAGGCCTGATTTCTCCATGGAGGAGTAGTGCACACCGTAGGGCTCACCTTCTGCTTCTCCATCACTTCCATTTTCAAACTCACCCAACGGAGGGTGAAGCCCCTTGGCTGCGCCTTCCTTACAAGGCAGCAAAGGTGCCATCGACGGCTGCATCTTTTTTCTACAGATACAGCAGGAGACTTTCCCATCTCTCCTGAGTTATCTCCCTCCCCTTCTGCCAACTCGGTCTCTGCCGCCATTATCTGGGTGGCAGTCAGGACGGGTCGCAGTGCAGTGCCGAGAGAAGGCAGCTCAGGAGCGATGGGGTGGAAGAAAGGAGGCAGGGACGCTGCGATGTTCATGCCACCCTTTCCCGTGTGTTTTATCCCACACCTGCCCTAAGAGCAGTCAAGGACAAATGTCCAAGACTTTGTCATAAAACCTGTTTAATTGCCTGTCAGAAAATCTAAGCCACCAACTATCCAAGATCCCTTAACACTTTCAGCTGATTACCTCTACACCGAGAGTTAGGGTTGTCCCTAATGCTTGGAGAGGTCTATTTACCCGACTCTGACACATGGGGTGGGGTGGGGTGGCTGTTGGGGCACCAGCTAAGGGAACAGGGACCAGGAAGTGGAGGGAAAGTGGAGACAGAGATCATGACACCCAGGAGTCAGACTCCAGAGACCAGCATCAGACTGCAGCTCTAACTTTATTGTTTCTCACGTGAGCTTGTATATTGTAACTTTAATTTTTTTCAAACCTTATTTTTCATGATGGCTCTTCCGTTTTTTCTTTTTTTTCTCCATCTTTATTAAATTGGGTATTTCTTATTTACATTTTTTTCCTTTTTTTTTTTTTGGAGCTGAGGACCGAACCCAGGGCCTTGTGCTTGCTAGGCAAGCGCTCTACCACTGAGCTAATTCCCCAACCTCTTATTTACATTTCAATTGTTATTCCCTTTCCCGGTTTCCAGGCCAACACCCTTTAACCCCTCCCCATCCCCTTCTATATGGGTGTTCCCCTCCCCATGTCTCTTCAGTTTTAACCTCCCTTGTAGCCTACCACCCACCAGAGGTAGTGGAAAAGAAAGATAGGATACGGGGCCTGGGGGAAGTGGGCCTGTTCAGAAAGTTTCTTTGAAGCAACTCCCATCTGTGTTGTCTGGAAATCGGCAGTTCAGTTCACAGGTCAGCAGGCAGCAGTAGCTCGGTCCACTCACAAACACTTCACAGATACACCAGCAGTCCAGTTCGTGAGAGTTGGGCTAGCAACAGCAGTGACATAACCTAACAAAGACATCCAGGCCTTGGCGTCAGCACAAGTCAGCAGGAGGAACCAGCAGGTCCACCAGGAGACGTTCTAGGCTGTGCCTCTCTCACAGGGAAGCGAAGATCAGCGAGGACTCGAGACCCACAAGCATTACATAGCTAGCTGTACCAGCAAGCCAAGCTCACTCCATGGAGTCCTGGTCATACACTCCAAGTATCACGTGTCCTCCCCGAGTCTTGCCTCAGCACGTACATCCAAACATCCAATCAGCCGGAGTCCTTGGGGGTCCCAACAAATGCAGCTCAACTGTGCAATGTAAGGCGGGCCAACACACGCGTGTTGTTAGCAAAGAATCCTTCGTGACGTGTCCTTTCACATGCTTGCTTTAGCAGAACATCCTCTCTCCTGTGTCTGCTTCAGTGAAACATCCCTTCATGTATCTGCCTTAGTCCTTCACCTGTGTCCACTTCGGCTAAATGTTCCTTCAGGTGTTTGCCCCGGCAAAACACCATCCAACCGACTTTCCAAAGAACCCTTAAAGCTTCCACTTCACCCGACGTCCCATCCAGTCTGGCTCTCTGAGCAAGGCATCAGTTGCCCAATGGCAAGCATCTTCATGTGGGGCAGCTCTGAACGAGTCATCGGCGTACTGCGGGCCGAGAGTGTTATTTGGGGCCTGCTTCGACTCACCCAGGTCTTCATGCAATGCCTCATTAAAAATGATCGGCAAGTTACTGGATCTTTGTGCCAGCTTGGTCCCTGTTAGCTGCCCACTGACTCCTCTCTCCGGATTGCTCCATTCAAGAGTCAACAAAGGTTGACCGGCTAGGGCAGCAAACTAAGGAAGGGTATCCTTAAGGTCCAGTATGGTGTAGAGGTCTCATCTGGGAGACAGACTGATCAGCAGGGTGTAAAGGTTGGGAACCGTAGGGTGAATCCTTCTACCCTTTGGTTGATCCTTTTGTTGACCCCTCAAGCCTTGTATGGGCCGTTAGCCATTGGACAGTGATTTTCTTACTGGCAGAAGGGGCATGTTCCAGGTGACTGGCAAGGTACCAGTATCCACTGCTCGCCAAGTCAAGCTATGTGTGGCACTATTCCCTGTCTTGCTTCCCTAGGCATGGGATGTTGACGGATTTAGCTATACCAGAATCGGGGCATAGTGTTCGGCCAGCCCCATGGGATTTTTTTTCCCAGCCCATACCCCTGGGTTTTCCCCAATGTCCTCTCTAAGTATGGGTCCTTATTATTGTCTACAGGAGACATGATATAGAGCTTCTATTCTTTTTTTTTTTTTCTTTTTTTCGGAGCTGGGGACCGAACCCAGGGCCTTGTGGTTGCTAGGCAAGCGCTCTACCACTGAGCCAAATCCCCAACCCCTAGAGCTTCTATCCTTCTAATGCTACAGTCAGTCCAGGTATAGGCCCATTCTTAGTTAGGACCTGTACTCCCTCAGGGCCAAGTGGGTCTGTGCCCCCATTTTGATTAGGAGGTCTCAGTGTAGGCATGGATATGGGCACCCTGGGATGACCATGAATGTTCTTTTTTTTTTTTTTTTTTTTTTTTCGAGCTGGGGACCGAACCCAGGGCCTTGCGCTTTATAGGCAAGCGCTCTACCACTGAGCTAAATCCCGACCCGACCATGAATGTTCTTATCCCATTCCTACATCCACTTTTCTTCTGGCAGTCCATGGATATCGATTCGTTCCAGTAGCCTCTTGGATCCATATTTTATTTTATTGGATAGGGGTACCACGGGTGGTTTCAAGATTGAACTTTGTGCCTGATATCTACCAGGAAACCTGATGGCTTCCTCTCCCGACCTTTAGGGTTACCCGGGGCTCCTGGTGGGAGCGTGAGCTCCCACACCCTCAGTCACTCAGTTCTTCTATTTCCAACACCTTTGATTCCCTTTCACGTCGCTTGGGGCATTCATCCTTCCAGTGGCCTGTTTCTCTACAGTACGCACATTGAACCTTTGGGAGATGGTGCCTCCCCTCCTGATGAGAGCATCGTTTCTCTTTAGGAAGGGCCTGCTTCCCCACTCCTTTTCCCTATGCTCTATTCTTCCACGCTTGGCTATCAGCTCTCTCCCTTCCAGCAGGGGCCGGAAGCACCTGGGCGAGTCTGCTAATCTGCCGATCCTCCAGAACCTCCCTGCGAAGTAGAAACTTCTGGTTTCTTTGGAAAGTCAGTTGTGTCAGATGGTGTTTTGCCGGGGGAGAGGGGGAACAAACAAGTGAAGAAGTGTTTTCCTGAAGTGGACATGGGTTAAAAAGAAGCATGTTTTGGGCTGGAGAGATGGCTCAGTGGTTTAGAGCCCCGACTGCTCTTCCAGAGGTCCTGAGTTCAATTCCCAGCAACCACATGGTGGCTCATAACCATCTGTAAAGAGATCCGATGCCCTCTTCTGGTGTGTCTGAAGACAGCTATAGTGTACTTATATATAATAAATAAATCTTTTTTTTTCTTTTTTTCGGGGCTGGGGACCAAACCCAGGGCCTTGCGTTTTTGCTAGGCAAGCTACCCTGAGTTAAATCCCCACCCATAAATAAATCTTAAAAAAAAAAAAAAAGCGGGGTTAAAGCTCAGTGGTAACCCATAAATAAAGGCCCTAGGTTGTTCCAAAAAAAAAAGAAAAAAAAAAAAAAAAAAAAGCATGTTTCTGCCAAGGTGGACTCCTGAAGGAATATTTTGCTGAAGCAGACACGGGTGAAAGCAAACACGTGAAAAGATGCATGATAAAGGACTCTTCACGAATGACACACATGTATTGGCTCACTGTACATGCGTTGTTTAGCTCCATTGGTCGGGACTCCAAAGAGAAAAACGCACAGAAAAACTCTAAAGGTTCCTGTGGCTTCTTCTGTGGACTTGGGCCGATTGGCAGAGTGATGTCAGCTGATACAGACTCAGGTGCTGAGGCAAGACGGATGGTGAGGCGAGACCCGTGGAGGTCACGTGATGTTTGGAGGGATGTAGGTAGGACTCAATGGACAGTGATGGCGGGTTTGCATAGCTAGCTTTGCAATGCTTCCCGGTCTCTCGTCCTTGCTGATCTTCGCTTCCTTGAGAGAGACAACGCCAAGAACTTCTCCTGGCATCCCTGGTGGGCCTGGCTCCTCCCGCTGACTCTTGCGGATTCAGCTGAGGCCTGGCTGTCTCTGCTAGGTCATGCCACCGTTACTGATTTGTGTATGCTCTCCCGACGCTACTGAACTGGACTGTATGCTCTCCCGATGCTGCTGAACTGGGCTGCTGGTCTATCTGTGAAGTGTTTGCAAATGGATCGAGCTGTCTGTGAACTGAACTGCTGATTTCCTGACGATGCAGATGAGACTTGCTCCAAAGAACCATTTCTAAACAGGTCCACTGCCCCCGTATCACAATAAACCTTTCTTTTCCACTACCTCTGGTGGGTGCTGGGCTAGAAGGGAGGTTAATGTGTTTAAGACCCATTAATAAAAGCAGGGTTAAGAAAAACTAAAGTCTACGTTGTTGTTGTTGAAGACTTTTTTGGCTCCAGCCAGGAGCTCAGTCACGTGCTTTCCTCTGAATCCTTTCAGCCACTGGAGGAGTCAGTGGATGTCTGGCACCGCCTGGCTGATGAATGCCAAGCCGGTTGTAGATTGATTTTCCCTCACCTCTGGGGAGGTCACAGGGGTCGGCTTCTGATCAGCTTGTACCAGGTGGTCAGTGGTCTGCATCCTATGTCACGAACTTTTTTTTTTTCCGGAGCTGGGGACCGAACCCAGGGCCTTGCGCTTGCTAGGCAAGTGCTCTACCACTGAGCTAAATCCCCAACCCCATGTCACGAACATTGAACCACAGGATGAGATAGGGCCGCCCAGCACAGAGGCCCATCCTGAGATATCTTTCCCATTCTTGTGTTCCTCTCCAGGCTGCCCTGAGCTGCTGACTTACGACCTAGTTTCTGGGACCGGTGGCTCCCTTTTTGAAATGAGGCCTGAGGGTGTTGCAGTAAACTCTGCAACCCGAATATGCCCGCGCAAAGAAAACGCAACTCCATTAATGTGAGTACAAGCTCGCGCCTAGACTGAACAGAACATTACACTATCCTATTCCCCAGCTCTGAGATCCCTCATCATTTTCTTTGCCACGTCTTCAGCTCCTTTCTCCTCCCCTCCTCCAACTTCCCTTCCCCGGCCCAAATCACACCCCCTCACCTTTATTTTATAAATTAAATGGGAGAAGGTTCTGATAAGGTCAAGGGAGTCCTGAGTAGAGGGTAGGCAGCCATCCTTGGGGCAGCGGAATTAGCATCAAAATACAGATAACTCCGACGTCTGGTCCTAAAATGGAGACAAATGGGGTTCATGTGGTCCTTCTCCCTCCACCGGGTTTAACTCCACAACCCCCACATGTGTGCAGATGCCTTCGAAAGCCAGGAGAGGGGAGGACATTCACTCCTCCACGGCTGGATCCAGATGGTTGTGAGCCGCCGGATGAGGGTGCAGGGACCAGACCTGCGGTCTCTGCAGGAGTGCCTACCGCGTGCTTTTAACAACAGAGCCATCTCTGGCATCCGCCTCTGTTGCCTTCTTCAGCCCTGTACATAGAAGAGTACTTTGTAGCCACTTCCCAACTATCTAAGGAATGAGTAACATTAGTAAGCAAATGTCAAAGGGTACACAGAAGTAGGTCAGGTGCAGTGGTGCACACCTTTAACCTGGGGTGCAGCTGCTGGAGGATCTCTTGTGAGTTACAGTGATGTCTGGCTTTACATAGTGAGTCCTAGGCCATCTTCATAATGAGATCCCATTTTCAAAGAAAAAGTTAGGGATGGGAGTAATGTCCAGAGGTTAAGAGCACCGGCTGTTCTTCCGTTCTTCCAGAACACCCAGGTTCGATTCCCCACACCTAAATGGTGGTTTACACTATCTGTGACCACTATCTGTGGTGTGTACACACACACACACTCACACACTCAAATGCACACAGGCAAAACACTCATAAAATGAGTAAATCTAAATTTTAAAAATAAGGTAAATGGATTGCTATTTTAATATCTATTATTATTATTTTTGTTGTTAACTTGACAAAATCTAGAACCACATGGTGTTGTGCGAAGTGTCTCAAAGAGAAGTCTAGACATGAAGAAGAGAAGTCTGTGGCCATGTCTGTGGATGATTACCTTGATTGTACTATTTGACACGGGAAGAACTGCCCAACTGTGGGCAGTTCCATTCCCTACGCAGAGGTTGCTTCTTGATGGTGGATACAATGTGTCTCCAGCTTCTGCTGCTGTGACTTCCTTTCAGTGATCTTGCCTATTTTTTTTTTTTCAGAGCTGGGGACCAATGATTTCTCTCTTAAATTACTTTTTCTGGGGTATTTAATCACCATAGGGAAGAAACTGAAACACGCATTAGTGGACCTTTAAGAAAAACAACCAAAAAATGAAGTTGTCCTAGGCTTACTCCTCAAGTCCTCTCCTTTCCTCCCTGATTGAGCCATGCCCCTGTTCACACTTCACCAGGGAATTCTGGATGTTGTTGTTTTGAGACATGGTCTTACTCAAGATCCTCCTGCCTCAGCTTTCTGGGACCCCCCTATCTGTGTCACCATACCCAGACAGTGACTTTTGTTTGTTTGTTTTGTAACAGAGTTTCTCTGGCTAAGGGTGTCTCTGGGATTAAAGGCATGCACCACCAGCAGCTTGGCTTTTCTTTTTAAATGATAATAGAAACATTTTATACACAGAGAAAGGTGCTTGGCCCTTGAGGACCTGTGATACAGCTGCTTGTTTCATAATGGACTTTGGGAAAAGGTGAGCTCTTTGATACATTTCCCTGTTTCTCCCTTTAGGTTTGCATCTTGTCTCCATACTTATCTGTAAATTTACAGGAAGTTTTCTTCAGAGTCCTTGGCAACTCATCACACCTTCCTGTTATCTTGGAGAAACTGATGTGTGTGTGTGTGGGGGGGGGCGCTCTTACTCCCCGAGTGTGCATACATTCATGCAGATGCACTTGGCTATGTGTGCAGATGGAAGGCACAGGTTGTGTGTGTACATGGAAGGCATGGTTGACATTAGGTGTCTTCCCTTTTCTCTCTCCACCTCACTTCTGAGACAAGGTCTCACTGAACTGGGAGCTCCCTGTTTTGCCTACATGGGCTGGACAGTGAGTCCCTGAGTCCACCTGTCTCTGCCCCAACGATGCTGGGGTTATAGGAACACACCACCACGCCAGATCTTTATGTGGGTTCTGGGGTTCCAAACTCAGATCCCCATGGCTTGTATGACAAGCATTCAAGCACTGAGACAAATTACTAACCAGAAAGGGACATTTAATCTGCCGTCCCCTCAGATTGATCGATTCCCTTTCTCCATTTCTCTACTTGAGGCTTAAATTTCTTTGATTCAAATAAAATCGTATCTGTATTGTGGATAAAATTAGTATCTTTCTTGGGGACCATGAGTTACTCCACAAACCACAGAAATACCGATCTCAGTCAGACAGGGACGATTGAACGTACACCCTAATGCTGATCCATCAGGGTCATAGCTGAGGCTATGGTGGCAAACATTTCTCAGGGCTGGCTTATACAGGAAAAAAACATAAAAGCCACAGTGAGATCTATTTATTTATTATATACACAGTGTTCTGCATTTATATCTGCGTGTCAGAAGAGGCCACCAGATCCCATTACAGATGGTCGTGAGCCATCATGTGGCTGTTGAGCATTGAACTCAGGACCTCTGGAAGAGCAATCAGTGCTCTCAACCACTGAGCCATCTCTCCAGCCTGAGTGGCATTTCTTAAGAGTAACACACCTCAGAACACACGGAACACAACAGATTATGTGGTCAGCATGACCCTGCTGTTATTTTTCTGTGTCAGTGACCGGCAGGCAGATTACAGCAAGGTGTCAGATCTTAACGATCTCTGCATGTAATTTTTGTTACTATGTACACTATATCGGATCAGTGTGTTTTTCTTTTTTTTTTTTTTTCTTTTCTTTTTTTCGGAGCTGGGGACCGAACCCAGGGCCTTGCTCTACCACTGAGCTAAATCCCCAACCCCGGATCAGTGTGTTTTAAAGGATCAATGCTGTTATGCTGCAGTTTGCTTTTCTTCTCCTCTACTTGCTGGCCACACCTCTATCCCTTTCTCTTCCACTTCCAATATGAGAGCTAGACCTCAGGACCTCGCACATGCTGGGCAAGTGGTCCACCATTGAGCTACCTTGCTAGCCAGTGTGTGTGCAATCTAGAGGTCAACTTTCCATCTCCGTCACCCCTCATTACTTAATTTATTATTATTCATTCTTTTCAAGACAGGTTTCTCTCTGTAGCCCTGGAATTCACTCTGTAGACCAGGCTGGCCTCCAATTCAAGAGTGCCTGTGCCCCCTGAGTGCTGGGGCTAAAGGCATGAACCACCACACCCGACCACTTTAATCTTAAAAATTATTTTATTTCCTTTATGTATACAGGTTTTTTGACTGTGTCCTACACGTGGGCATTGTGCCCTTGGAGGCCAGAAGAAAGTACTGGGTCTCTTAGGACTGGAGTTAGTGATGGTTGGGAGCCGCCATGTGGGTGCTAGGAATTGAAGCTGGGTCCTCTGGAAGAGAGGCCAGTACTCTTAACCACTGAGCCATCTCTCCAGCACTCCCTCCTACCTTGGTTTTTGAGACATGCTCTCTCTGTTGGCTATTCCTGGTTGTCAACTTAACCACTACTGGAATGAACCACAAGCCAAAAATGGCGGGCACCCTGTGAGTCAGGTCTTGGGGCTGGAAGACAGAGGCTTTTGACTGGATCTTGACATGGGGTGGCACTCACTTTTGATCCAGAAGTATAGTGGCCACGAAAAGCTTAGGCCCAGGCAAGGTAGTACACACTTTTAATCCCAGGAGAGAGAGGCAAGCAGGTGTCTGAGTTCAAGGCCAGCCTGGGAAACAGCACGGTCCAGAGCCAGGCAGGTGGTACACACCTTTAATCTGGGCTGTGCCTTCTGCTGGAGGCCTGCGTGAGGACAAGGGAAGAAGGATCCTTCCCCTGCCTGCACTTACATGCCAGCACATCTGTTGGAACCTACTTCATCAGGATTCCAGCTTATACAGAGGACAAGCAGAAACACCTACCCTTGAGGGGGGACTGAGCAACTGCTAGATCCTTGGGCCTCCCATCCATAGCTGCCCACTGTTGGGTTAGTTGGAGTGTAGACTGTAAGTCATTGCAATAAATTCCCTTAACATATAGAGATGTTCCGTAAGTTCTGTGACTCTAGAGGACCCTAATTATCTCTTGCTGACTTCGAACTCGATGTTCAGCTGGTCTGGCTTGTGAGCAGGCTTCCAAGTGAATCCCCTCAGTGCTAGAGTCGCAGGTACACATCCAACTTTTTTTTTCTTTTTTTAGGAGCTGGGGACTGAACCCAGGGGCTTGCGCTTGCTAGGCAAGCGCTCTACCGCTGAGCTAAATCCCCAACCCCACACATCCAACTTTTAGGTGGGAACGAGGGATTCAAATGCAGGTTCTTAACCACTGTGGTGGCACAGGTCTTTAATCCCAGCACTCGGGGTGCAGAGGCAGTGGGATCTCTGAGTTTGAGGCCAGCCTGGTCTACAGAGTGAGTTCCAGAACAGCCAGGGCTACGCAGAGAAACCCTGTCTTGAAGGAACAAAACAAAAAGATAAAAACAAAATTCAGGTCCTCGCTCCTCCCATTTCCCCAATCCCGCACTTTAGAGACAGGATCTCAGGAGGTTTCCAAGGCCACTTTGAATTTAAGATCCTCCTGCCTCAGCCCCGCCACAGTAACTCTGTTAACAGTCTTGTTCCACATGCCCAGGGATAAGAAATCAGAATTATAAACCAGGACTTTAATCCCAGCACTCCGGAGACAGAGACAGGCAGATTCTATGAATTGTAGACCAATTTGGTCTACACAGGGAGTTCCAGACCATTTACAGATAAAGATCCCGTTTCAAAACCAAAGAAAGGGGTTGGGATTTAGCTCAGTGGTAGAGCACTTGCCTAAAAGCACAAAGGCCCTGGGTTCGGTCCCCAGCTCGGGGAAAAAAAAAAAAAAAAAAAAAAAAAAACGAAGAAAAAGAGGGATTATATAGGAGAAAAAAAAATTCCACACTAACCTTTATAGGGACAGCAAAGGGGGATTCAGGCTACACGGGAATTCCAACATTGACCACTAGAGGGCGGAAAAACCAAACCGAACCCCATGTGGAGTTCCGTAACTATTCATCAAACCTGAGAGACAGTTGTGAAGGTCCAGAAAAGTCAATTTCTACACATTTACTCCTTTTCAACATTTTACTTGGGGAGATGGAGAGATGGCTCAGCAATTAAGAGTGCTACAGATCTTGAAGAGAACCTGAGTTCAATTCCCAACACCCAGGTCAGTCAACTCACAAACCCTTGTAACTCTAGCTCCAAAAGGCTTTGATGCCTCTGGCCTCTGCAGAGACCCGCACATACCCACACACCTATACACACAATCCAAAATATCTTATTTTAGTTCTTACTGTATGTTAGGGTGTACTTAGTGTCTGTGAGCATCCATCAGCACGTACATGGAAGTCAGGACAATTTACAGGGTTGGTTTTCTCCTTCCAGCCAGGTATTGAACTCAAGCCACCAGACTTAAGCAGCAAGCCCCTCTACCCACTGAGCCATCTCACACATCTAACAAGGATTCTGAAACTTCTAGCACAACTAGCCAGTGTCCTCTGGGCCAGAGAGGCTCCTAGCAATATCAATTTCCAGCAAGCTTTCGGGGTAGCTCTCCCTAGAAAGCGAAGGGTAAAGTGTAGATAATTTCTTAAGAATACAATCGGGTGGGGGGGGGGATTGGGGATTTAGCTCAGTGGTAGAGGGCTTGCCTAGCAATCGCAAGGCCCTGGGTTCGGTCCCCAGCTCCGAAAAAAAAGAAAAGGAAAAAAAAAAAAAAGAAAAGAAAAAAGAATACAATCAGGGACTGGAGAGATGGCTTAGTGGCTAAGGGCACTTACTGCTCTTCCAGAGGTCCTGGGTTCAACCACATGGTGGCTCACAATCATCTGTAATGAGATCTGATGCCCTCTTCTGGCGTGTCTAAAGACAGCTACAGTGTACTTACATAATAAATCTTATTTTTAAAAGTTTATATTAAAAAAAAAATTACCAAACAAAATACACCAGAAGCTTCACCAAGCTTCACCAAGAGGGGGTCTTTCAAATATTTTTGCGGGGTATGCATACACTGTGGCACACGTGTGGAAGCCAGAGGAAAATGCTTCCGTGTGTGGTAGTTTCCAGAGATTGAACGCAGGTAATCAGGCTTGGCTGCAAGCACGGGAATCCACCAAGCCCCATCTTGCTGGCCCAAGAGCTCAGTTAAACTTCTTAAACCTTGCAGTTGCAGTTTCTCTACAGAACTGAAATTCATAATAAATCCCGTGCCTTGAGTTTTGCAAGACTCTACACCGGCCTGAGTCCAAACATTATCTTGCATCAAAAATTGTCAGAAAAAAAAAAACCAAAAAACTCAAAGTTTCATATCGGGCTGGGCATGGTGGCACGTCTTTGATCCTAGGACTTCAGAGGCAGACAGGTCGGTCTCTGAGTTCAAAGTCAGCCTGGTTTATGTATCAAGAGCCCATCTCAACGAAAAGGAGGCAAAGTTAACTATGAAACCACGCTGAAGCATGCCACACGTGGCCACGCCCCATGAGGCCGGTCTCTTCGAGATGTCATGGTAGATGGTAGGCACCACCACAGCCAATTTTATCATACTTGGATAGCACGAGAACAGAAGGTGCTGGGACCTGAAGGCTTCAGATCCTTGTTCTATGAAGTGTGCCCAGCCCCAGCCAGTGTCCCCTTTACATGTGAAACCCCAGGATAAGCAGTCCAACACCCCTCTCCCCACACACAGTAAATGTGGGCAGACAGGCGTGACTTTCCACTCACCCCCCATTCAGAATCATTTGAGGAAAGCAGGTCCAAGGAATTAGACTCAGATGGTGGAGGAAAGACACTCATGTGTAAGACAAAAACACAAGGTACAGGAGCAAAGTCAAGTGGGCAGGGAGAGGCCAGCCTAGTTGTACTGCCAGCTTTGACATAGAGACCCCATGGTGAATCAAAACACAACCCTCCTAGCTCTCTTCCTCCACAAGCCATTTTTAACTGCAGGAAGCAAAAAGTACTTTGTTTTTTAGACAGCACATTACATGAGGAACACTTACTTTTTTTTTTTTTTTTTTTTCTTTTTTTTCGGAGCTGGGGACCAACCCAGGGCCTTGTGCATAGGCAAACGCTCTACCACTGAGCTAAATCCCCAACCCCGGAACACTTACTTCTAATATGTGTGTTGTATCACAGAAAAGGTCACAATAAATGAAGAATCCTAGTGTTCCTATAAACACAGGACGTCGTCCAGATTATCTGGTGTGTATAAGGATGTATACACGCATGTACATGTCCTCAGAGCCCAGGGAAGGGTGCTGCAGCCCCCAGAACTGGAGTTATAGGTGGCTGTGAGCTGCCATGTGGGTGCTGGGAACCTAACTCAGGTTCTCTGCAACAAACGTTTAACCACCGAGCCATCTCTCCAGCCCCCCTCACGTGCGTGCTAACTGAGAAGCCCTGCAGAGCTCCCGCTGCATCCTAACACTGAACATGCAAAGCCTAATTCAGAGAAAAGACCACAATTGTTTAATAAAATGTTTATTTAGGATGTTAACACAATATAGGTCATGCAAGAGCCCAGTTTAAAAAAAATACTAAAAAGAATGTAAGGACTGATAACTGGTGCTGCCAATTAAAGATTGTCAATCAATTTATCACCAAAAGTGCTATGAGAAAACATTTGAGTCTGACATGGTTGTAGTGATCCTTCGGATTTGTGCCTGACATTGACAGGTAGCTATCTGTGTTCCATGCCTCAGAGGAGCAGAGTCCTCTGTCCAAAACAGCCATCACCCCCCACCCTCTCACAGTCAGAGGATGTGGTGGCTCTCGGCCCTTGGATAACCTTGAGCTGCCACGCCCCCGCAGGGGTGAAGGGCGAGCATTTGATGAGCATCAGCTGACGGTTTCCACTGGGAACCTTGAAGTTTTCGTAATGAAACCTGTAGGACTTGCGAGTCATCCTCCTGGACCTGACATGTAGTGTGACATCTGGGGAAGGGTTTCCAGGACAATGAGGACGCATTTGAACAGAAACACCAAATGGAACACAGTGTCTTAGATTTCAAACAAACACAACTCATCTTTTGGCAAAAAAAAAAAAAAAAAAAAGAAATAAAATAAATAGCATGAAAATTTGACGATGTTTGGATAATCTACCAAGTGTCAAGGAGTATAATTTCATTGTAGACACAAAGAATTGACCACCTCAGCAAATTTTCAAAAAAATAAAAAGAGGCTTGTACTTATTCTGCACAAAATCGTCACTTTTGGAAACTGCCCCAATTCATCTACATACTGAATTTATTAACACAGCATTAAGTTTCTTTGTGTAAAAAAATCTTTGTACATAGTAATAAAAAAGATAAGGCAGGATGCAGTAGACAGAAGCCTCCTGGTCTCTTCCCTCTGCATCCTCGAAGAGCCACCAGTGAGCGGCTGCCACAGGAGAAGCCGTGTCTGCTTCTCCGCACTGAGCATCCCGAGCCTTCGCCATGTGAGACCCTGTCTGAGCACCCTGGAGGGCAGAGGCTGCTGATGGTCTTTGGCACTTACGCTGGCAGGCTGAGCTTCTTTCCCTTGAGTACTAGGATGTGACAGAAAAGCACAAACAAGAGTTACCATGTGGGCAGCTCGGGTTCCCTCTCTCTGGTCCTCAGCTCATACGCACGCCCAAGTACAAGGAAATCACAACAGAAAAGCACACAGCCAGGCTAGTCGGTGGCAGTGCACACCTTTACTCCCAGCACTCAGGGGAGAGGCAGGAGGATCTCTTGAGTTTGAGGCCAGCCTGGTCTACAGAGTGAGTCCAGGAAAACCAGGGCTACACAGAGAAGCCCTCTCTTAAACCACCCCCACCAAAACAAACAAAACTGGAAAGTGGAGAAAACAAACAAACAAAAACCAACAAAGCCACGCAAATGCCCAAAGCCACGCAAATGCCCAAAGCCACGCAAATGCCCGACTGTGTGATTTGAATGTGCTTGGCCCAAGGAGTGGCACTTTCAGGAGGTGTGTCCTAGTTAGATAGGGGTGTCACTGTGGGGGGTGCTTTAAGATCCTAGTCCTAGCTGCCTGGAAGTCAGCCTTCTCCTCGCAGACTTCAGATGAAGATGTAGACCTCTCAGCTCCTCCTGCACCATGCCTGCCTAGATGCTGCCATGCTCCTCCCATGATGATGATGGACTGAACCTCTGAAGCTGTAAGCCACTCCAGTTAAATGTTGTCCTTATGAGAGCTGCCTTGGTCATGGAGTCTGCTCACAGCAGTAAAATCCTAAGGCACCAACTAAAGTCAGAGCTACTCTTTTTGCTGATGTGTGGGGTGGGGCTGGGGGTGGAAGAGCACAGGAATTGCATGCACGTGTCTAGCCTGTGTGTGCGAGTGAGGACAGTCTAGGATGCTGGTCATCATCCTCTACCTGGTGGGATGCAGGCTCTTCCCCTGGTGCTCACTGTTGGGCACGCCAGGCTAGCTGCTGGGAGTCTCCTGCCTCCAGCTGCTATCTTGTCACGGGCACCCTCCCCTCACAGATACATGCATGTGTCTCAGCTGCTGTGTGCAAGCCCCTGTGCCCGGCTGTCTATGAGGATCCCACTCAGGTCCTCACATCACACTTACCCAGCAAACACTGCCCACTTAGCCACTGAGCCACGGCCCCAACACTGTTCTTGCTTTTTGGTTTGAGACAGGCTTGCTATGGAACCCAGGCTGGCCTCAAATTCAAAATCCTTCTACATCAGTGTCCTGAACACTGTGATTACCTGTGTATGTGCCAGCCTATCCGATCAAAGCTACTGTTATGACGCACCCTAGTACACTTATAGTTTATGGAAGAGTAGCTTGAAACTTTAAACAGTAAAGCACGTAAGATAGTGTATCAGCATTCGGGAGGCTGAGTAGCAACAGCACAAGACTTAGACCAGCCTGTGTTACACAATGAGACAACAAAACAAAACGAAACACAAAGCTAAGATATTCTGTTGTGGCACAGAGCAGGCCCACCACTAGGAACCTGGCTGTGTGGTGAGGGTTGAAGGCTGGGCCTGAGCTCTCAGCTGTGCAGGACTCTGCCTGCATCGGAATAAATGTGCATCTTTTTTTTTTCCTGAGCAAGGACCACAAATAGTTTTCATAAGACAGCTAGAGATATGTATGTCCTATATTTATATAAATGTAAAAATAGACATATGGAAGGATGTTGAGCTAACCAGTAGATTCACCAACAGAGTCTGGGAAAGCAAAGGTAAGACTGGAAGTCTCTGTGTCAGTTCTAGTTACTGACATGAGGGGGGGAGAAGGGGAGCCTATGGACTCCCATGCGGTCTCCCCCACATACAGACCTGTGAGTACAGATACCTCACACTGGTCACCGAGGCACTTACGGCAACTGAGTGGTAAGACCTTTGATGGCTGTCAGGAATTTTAGTTCTGACTGAACCTTGTGGTTTTCTGTCTATTTTATTTGGAGGAAGGGGCTAATACAGGGAGGACTCAAGTTCGCCTCAAAGTGGAAATGACCATGATTTCCTGTCTCCTCCTCCCTGTGCTGGAATCACCATGCCTGGTTTTCTGTCGTGCTGAGAATTAAACCTAGCGTACGGAGCATGCTAGACAGGCACACTACCCACCGGGCTGCCAGAACTTGTACAATGAAACACACCACTGAAAGCATTAAAGCCACACTGAAGCAAAGGCTCTTGTGGTTTAACAAAGCACCAAGAAGGGAGCGGAGGCAGGCGCCTGACGGACCCACAACTGCGAAGTGCAGGCTAGAGCTGCCATACCTTTTGTGATGTACAAGTAGAAGAAGTCGCAGTAGAGAATCGTCTGGACGACACCAGCCACCACAGCAATGAGATCAAAGAAACCCTCGAAGTAGAAGCGCCAGATCCAGTTGACTAGGTAGAGAGCACGGTAGAGACCCAGGAAGAAGAGGTAGTGGGTGGTGATGGTCTCGGCCTCGCCGGTCTTGCTGATCATGAAGAGCTGTGGAAGGATGGCCACGGACTCCAGGTAGATGGAGAAGGTCCACAAGATCTGAAAGACAAGAGGCTGGCTTCAGCCAGGCGCAACCGGCCACCACATCCAACCCAGAAGGGCAAACACCAGGGAAGAGGCTGGAGGAGCTGGGTAAGGTGGTGACTGTCATGCTCTTGGAAGACGCTCCTGAGGCTTGTCCAGATCCAGAGCCAAGGTCCCCAGCCATTCTACTTCCTGCTGCCTGTCCACCAGGTGACTGTATGTCTCACTAGATGGCTCTGCCGTAAAATTCTTTAACTTCCTGACAATGAAATCAATGCACACTCACTAGAAAGCTTACTTGAATTTTCACCTGTCTGGGCTACTGGGATGCTGGGCAGTAGCCATGAGGTACAGAGCCGTCACCCACAGTTCATCCCTGCACCACTGGGAAACAACAGGCTACAATGTGCTGGGTTGGTAAGCTAGCCACACTAACCTTCTGTCCAACTAGCGGGTTAATCAATCAAGGAGCATCTGCAGAGTGTGTGTGTGTGTGTGTGTGTGTGTGTGTACACACGTGTGCTCACGCTGGAGAAAAACTTCAGGCATCATTTCTTAGGTGCCATCCACCTGCCTTTTTAAAACAGCCATGAGCTCTCCAGTATTCATGAGTTCCCCAGTGACCCACCACTCTGCCTCCCTGGCTTGGATTATACGCACCCCTGCATATCCATTTTCCTGTGGGTTCTGGAGAGGGAACTCAGGTATTCAATACTTTACTAACAGATATCTCCCAAGCCTGTTCACCCCCACTTTCTTTTACGGAGACAAGGTCTTTTCAGTAGCACACACTGGCCCCACACTCACTATGTGGCTGAGAGTAACCTTGAACTCCTGATCCTTGTGCCTCTACTTCCCAAGTGCTGAGCTGACAGGCATGTGCCACAACAGCAGGCTTAATCTGGAGCAACATCCAGCAGTGAGCGGTCAGCAGACACCAAGCACCTGTGTGGATTATTCCAGTCTCCCAATCTATTTACAACAGAGGCTACTGTACCAGAAATCTGCAGAACAGCAAAACCCAGATGAAAACAAGCCAACAGTTGGGGATTTAGCTCAGTGGTAGAGTGCTTGCCTAGCAAGCGCAAGGCCCTGAGTTCGATCCTCAGCTCCGGAGGAAAAAACAAGCCAACAGAGCCCACTTCTGTCAACAGGCCTTTCTCATGCAGGGAACCAGATGTGACCGCTAAATAATCCTTAACTGACCTCAAGAGGAGAGAAGTCATGGTTGACTAGGAATGAGAGGCCTCCTACAGGAACCACAAGAAACTCCACTCGGAATGTGTCGTGATTTCCATCATAGGTGGCCTTAAACTTCATGTAGATCAGGTACACCGTGGCGTAGGAGCAGGCAATGTAGATAAGCTAGACAGAGAGAGACACTGGGTTAGGAGTACAGGGCAACTGTTCCTAAACACTGCTGTTACCACCTACATAGTCAGCTTTAAACACACACACACAACACACACACACACACACACACACACACACACACACACACACACTCACCCTTGGCTGGTGTATACTCTGGAGTCACAAAGCTACCACACTTAGGACACAGGCTGTTCTATCACCCCCAGATCCTACCCCTCTGCCTCTGAGGTTAAGCCCCCTCAAGGCTCCAATCTTGCCTTCTTTAGAGTACTACCTGAGTGAAGTGGAACACATTACTACATGCGTTAGAAATTTCCCCTTTTTTACAGCTCAAAAAGGAATTTTTATTTATTGTGTACATGTGTGCATGTACCCATGGAGACCAGAAGAAGGCAGCAGATCCCTTGAAACTGGAGTTACAACCTGTTGTAAGCTGCCAAATTTGGGTGCTGGGATTTGAACTCCCGGCCTCATGACTGATCAACAAGCCCTCATCTTCACTGAGCCTAGTCTCTGGCCATTTCCTCCTTGTGCTGAGCAGAGGACTAATGTACAGGTATATATCACTGTCTATCACTCACCAATTAAAAGAGAAGTGTCCTATTTCCTGTTGGTAGGTGGTAGGTAGCTGTTATGAACATGTGTTACAGCCTCCGTGTGAATATAAGTTTCATTTTTTGCATTTATACCTAGGAGCAGGCTGTCTGATCAAATGTTAAGCGTACATCTTAAAACTCTAAGAAACTTTCAAAGAAACAAGCTTTTCCTTGAGCTATGACACAGAAGCTTGGGAGGGGAATGAATGAATGCAAAGCCCAGTGCTGTTCTGGACAGAGAACTTCGTCCAAGACTCCTCAGCTAGCTCTTCTGTAGAGATAAGTACCGTAAACCAGGTTAATTCTGCATCCGTGGTTTTTACTCAAACCGCATTGCCTTGTTTACGATCAGAAAGATGAGTAAAGGCACTTAGGGCCAAACCCAGAGACTGGTGTCCTTAGAGGTGTCCTGAACCCACACTTGATCAGTGTCCTATGTGCACTCACAGATGTACACTCAGACATAAGCAAAATAAGTGAACATATAAAAATTTTAAAACGTTACTTAAATAATAAATATTTGGATTGATGCTATAAATTTCAGTCTGGTATAACAAAGAAAAATCGAGTTACTTTTGTTTATGTATTTGAAGGCTATTTATTTATCTTTTTAGATTTTTCTATTTTGTGAGTGTTTTGCCTACATATATATCTATATATGCCTGTCTGGTGCCCTCCAAGGGCAGGAGGGATTGATGCCCCTGGAACTAGAGTTATCGGTGTCAGGTCCTCTGCAAGAACAACAAATGATGTAACCCCGCACTGAGCCATCTCCCCTTACTACTATTTTTAAAAAGATGTTCTCTTTAGTTATTATGTGTCTGTGTCTGACTGTGGGTTAGTGAACCTGCGGACCTGGAGTATTAGATTCCCTGGAAGTGGAGCTACAGACTACATGACGTAGAGGCTGACGACTGAACTAGTGTCCATTGCAAGAGCGGCCCAAGAAGAGGAGCTCATAAGAGAGCTCTTTCAGAGAATCTGGGTTCAGTTCCCAGCACCCACACGGCAGCTCACCACTATCTATAACTTCAGTCCTACAGGATCCAATGCCCTCTTCTGACTTCACAGGCACTAGGCACACATGTGGTATACTTACAGACCCAGGCAAAGCACACATACACATAAAATAAATAAGTCTTAAAAAAATGTTTAGGGCTGGGGTTGGGGATTTAGCTCAGTGGTAGAGCGCTTGCCTAGGAAGCGTAAGGCCCTGGGTTCAGTCCCCAGTCTCGAAAAAAAAAAAAAAAAAAAAAAAAAATGTTTAGGGGAGGGAGAAAAAAAAATGTTTAAGTATGAACTTTAACATTTTAATTGATGAGGCATCTCTCCAGCTCCAAAATTTATTTTATTTTTGATTTATATGTACACGTATGTGCAAATGTTTGTATGCCTGCAAAAGCCAGAAAAGGGAGTCAGAAGCCCCAGGGCTGGAATGGAGGCTGCTGCGGGTGCTGAACTCCTATCCTCTGTAAGAGGAGCAGGCAGCAAGTGCTCTTAACTGAGCCATTTCCCCAGACCCCTGAAAGCTAGTTTGTGAGATTTCTGCCTCTGAGACAGCAATTCTGTGTACACAGCAACAGAGCTGTTGAAGGACCCACAATGGAGTCCTGTGTTCTTTCATCTTTAAAGGTCACCCTGCCCTAAGGAAAAGCCCGATATTCTGAAATTAAATCAATTTGTAAACTGCAGACAGAATCAACTGCAGGTCTAAGAATCAAGCAGCAGATTTCAATCATGAATACAGATGGCTGGGATAAGGACCACACTGCCTAGCTACTCCTCCTTAGGAAACACAACTTGAGAAACTTAATTAGGAAAACATTGGGGCAAATGACTTAATGGGAAAATGAGGGTAATTACCAAGCCCTCAAATGCTTTAAAAACCCACCACGACACTAAACAGTTCCCAGACCCTCGTTATGCATTTATATTTATAAACAGTCAGCATGGTATTAAAATTGTTGCTTTTAACCCTATGCGTGTATAATAAACAAAGCGCACACATTCTCTGCCCCCCCACGAGACACTTCTGAACCATACCAGTCCAGGCTTACTACAGCCGGGAGCTTCCCAGGGCCCTGCCTGCCCACAGCTGGGCCTCCAGAAAAGAGAAGATTCTGACTCCCCATCTCCAGTACCTCACTCAGTCAGCAGGCAGAAACCTAGTCATTCTGTATGTGTGCATTCATGCAGGTGTGTGTGTGTGTGTGTGTGGCACACAAGTCAACCTAGGGTGTTTGCATGTCTATGAGTTATCTAATTTATGTGCATGTCTGTGCAAGTACACAATGTATGTAGGGATACCTGACGGAAGCCACAAAAAAGCCAGATACCGGGGTTGGGGATTTAGCTCAGAGGTATAGCACTTGCCTAGCAAGCGCAAGGCCCTGGGTTTGGTCCCCAGCTCCGAAAAAAAAAAAAAAAAAAAAAAAGCCAGATACCCTGGAGCTGGAGCTGCAGGCTGTTGTGAGCCTCCTAATGTGGGTGCCGGGACCCCAGTTCACGTTCCCTGCAGAGCAGTATGTGCTCCTAACTGCTGAGTCAGCTCTCCAGCTAAGTGCCGTGAGACTGGCTCAGCAATCAGGCTAGGCCAGCAAGACACCGAGCCCTTGGGATCCTCAAGTCTCTACCTCTCTAGAGTAGAGACTACAAGTGGGTGCCACCATGCCCAACTTATATGGGTGCTGGGGATCAAACTGAGGCCCTCAGGCATGCATACATGAGACACATTTTACAGCCTGAGCTGTCTCCTGGTCCAATCTAGACATTTTTTAAAGCCATTTTTAAGGCAGCTAATTATTTCTTGATTACTAGCGTCCAGAAGAATGATTATAGGTGACTCAAACTTACTTTTTTTTCCCCTCTAAATTTTTAAACATTTATTTATTTGGTGTATGTGTTTACGTATGTGTGAGCATGTGTGTGTGGCAGCTTGGGGACAGCATTAGGACCTGGTTCTCTACTCCACCAAGTGAGTCCCCAGGATTGAACTCAAGTTGTCAGGCTTGGCAGCAAGCCCCCTTACCCACTGAGCAACCTCACTGGCCCTCAAGTTTTTGTTTTATTTGGTTTCAGCAAAGATCATAAACCCAAATACTGCATGCCCACTTTAAGCTATACTTGTCAAGACGCTTTCAAACACAAAGTGATGGGTAGAGGGAGCCTCAAACCAAGTACTTAGAACAATGCTATAAAGTGCTTGCAGAACAAAGCCCTGAGTCAATTCCCAGCACCATAAAATAAGTACATAAAGGAAAAAGACAGGAGAGCAGACAGGAAGGGGATTGGCAGAAGAGGGGACAAGAGTGCAATGGGGGTGACTGTGACTGAAATACATTATGTACTTGTGTCAAAATGTCATAATGGAACCCATCAATTATAATGAATATATGCTAATAAAAACTTACAACACACACACACAGAGTGGGGTGTCTCTACAGAAAAACACTGCACACAATCATCTGAGAAGGGTGTATTGTACACATATGAAAAAGTTCAAACATCTATAGGAAGACATACAGACACACACACACACACACACACACACACACACACACACACACACACACACACACACACACACACACAGAGCAAGATGGCTAAGTAGGTGAAAGCCCTTGCCAGATGAGCCTGGCGATCTGAGTTAGGAGGAGGAAGTCATTCCCAGCAGTATCCTCCGGCCCCCACACAGGCACAGCGTGAGCACGCTTGCATTCACATACACACATTCTGAAATTAAAAAATAAAAAAATTAAAAGAACAGCGCACCTAGCTATCATTCTTGAGATTTTAAATAGAAAAAAAAAAGTTAATATTTCCCCTAGGTGTGCACATGGTGGACAAATGCATTGGGGCCAATATCATACCATACCTTCATAGATGTATTATATAACGAAATGAATGAAGTAAAAAGATCCAGGTAACGAGTTGTGAAGACCAGTGCAAACAGGAGCTGGCTTTTCCCAGAAATACCTGAAGAAACAAAAAGCAAGAGTTAGGGCAGCCTGGGAAGATCTTGGCTCCTGAGGTCATGGGACCGCCCTGGGAGCCAGCAGACAGGGAAGGCTCTGGGAACAACTGATTAGGCCAGAGGACAGCACACTTTCTTTCTTACAACACCCCTCTAGACAGTCCTAGCTTGTCCTGTTATGGTGGACAACTTGAGAAAAGCAGCTTCATTAAACTATGGCCAATACACCAAGACGTGCACCCACAGACCTGCGCTCCATCAGCTCACTCACTGCTTGCTCTCTAGCCTCCTACCCTCTTTTCCTTCCTCACCATCTGCGCCTTCATGCCCAGCACACGTTAACACCTAAGGCTGGCTGTGCTAGCGAGTGCCTGAAATCCCAACACTTGGGAAGTAGGAAGACTGAGTTCCAGGCCTGCCTGAGCTACACAGGGAGACCATGTCTCAAAATAATACAAAATAAAAACTGATACGCCCGACACCATGTTTCCACCTGCAGAGTAGGGCAGTCACAGCTCACGTGGGAGACCAGAACACAGTGTACAGCTGACCTTTCACACACCTACACTGGCCCACATGGCTGTGAATTTCAAGATGTTGCAGACTGAGCAGACAAATGGAAGCTGACTGGTATGAGATCTGAACACCTCAGCTGTGGTGCATACTACAGCCCTGGGCATGGACCCAGCAGAAAACTCATCACATGCTGCTCGAGTCACCCCGTGGAACATGGCAAGTGCACATTTCTCTGCCACCCTCTCAGGTCACCTACAGTTTACAGACTACAGATGTGAGCACTTTCTCAGTGTGAGGAATGAGGTCCTTCATAAGAAACACCAGACTAGAAAGGAGAAAATCAGTTGACCTGCTTCTACACAAGGGCCCAGGGCAGAGCCGGGCAGCCAATCTGCTGTTGACTGTTCTGCTTGTAAACAGGAACTTTTTTCTATCAGAGATTAATGTTCCAGAGGAGAAAGGGTGAAGCAGATACTAAACCCTGGAGTGAGAGCAGAATGGAGAAAGACAGGAGCAGCAGACAGGTCCTGCAGGATGTTTGGTGGGGCCTTGGAGTTTTCCAGTTCATCTGCTCTGTGGTTCTTTCCAGTATTTTCATTAAGACAGGTTACAGACAGGCAGTTTATTCCAATGGGGCTTTGGGACCAGGCACACCCAATCACCTTCAGAATTCCTACACTAAAAACCAGGGTGGCAGCTCATCCCTGTCCTGGGAGACCCAACTAGACAACCATCACCTCCGCTGGGAGATGGAGACACTCTGTCTTGGTGCTGCTGATTCACCCAGCAGGCATTCCATGCCAGCTGCTGCCCTGGCCTCTCCACAGACTTTATACTATGGAGCTGCTGCCCTGGCCTCTCCACAGACTTTATACTATGGAGCTGCTGCCCTGGCCTCTCCACAGACTTTATACTACGGAGCTGGCTCAGCAGATGAAACACTTGTCCTGCAAGTGAGAGGCTCCCCAGAACCCATGTGAAGCCAGGCACAGCAGAAGGCATTGGTGATCCCACACAGCTCTGTTCTCTGCAAAACTCCACTGGACACAGAGTCCCTTGTGGAAGCTGTGAGTTGTTTCATTTAGTATTTCCCGTGCTGCCTGATACACCTGACACATGGCAGAGTCCAGAAAGACACATGCTCAAAAGACAATGGAATTCAATTTATCCTCACATCATGGGCAGTCTCATAGTATGCAATTCTGGATGGAACTTGAGGGGATCTGAATCCTACTGTGTCTCTAGGACTGTAAATAGATAACATGCTCTGGGCTTGGCCCTAGGCCCTAATTTACTATCAGCTGGACACTGAGTCTCCCCGAGTGAGCACTGGACAAAGGAGAAGACAGGCAGCATGTGTGATGGGAATCCACACAGTAACTAGCATCTGGGACGTTGGGATGCTTACAGGATGCAGCAAGCATTCTCTCTAGCCTGGAGCTTGACTAGCAAGTAGCAGCTTTTCCTAAGGCATCCCATCTTCACAGAAGAAAGCAATCTCAAGCTAAAGATGGGGATGTGGGGGGTGGCAGGAATCTTTTGGGGGTTAGGAGTGGAATGGAATAGCTTCTACCTTATCTGTCTATTGATGGATCTGCAGTGCTGGGCATCAGTCATTTTGTCTGTCTACCTGCAATCCTGAAGCTCAAACCTAAAGCCTCATGTTAGGAAGTACCTTACTAATGAGCTACAATCACAGGCAATACCAACCTGATTGTGGAACAAAAAGTTCCAAGGCAATCATGAAACAAGCACTCAGGGCACAGTCACTGTGAGCACTTCAGTGACATCCTGGTAAAAATGCATCTGAGAGCTGCAGTCAAGAGCAGAACTTGTCAAGTGAGTATCACGAATGCTTGTCTTTCACCAAAAGCTCAGTAAGGTTTACGAAACCACACATCATCTCTGCACTTGGGACCACAGGACTTTAAATTACAGCTAAGGTTCAGAGGTGGGTTCCTGACATTCCTACTGGTTTATAAACAGATGCCTTAACGAAAAAAAGGAGATCCTGTAAAAAAAAGGATGGCATCAAGCACTGTGGGCCAGGCCACCCAGAAAGGCCATACTCCTAAGATTCTCTCAAAGCATCTGGATATTCTAACCAAAAAAAAAAAAAAAAAAAAGAAAAAACAAAAAATTTAACCAAAAAGCAAAAAAAAGGCCCTGGGTTCAAAAAAAAAAAAAAAAAAAAAAAAAAAAAAACAAAAAACAAACAAACAAACAAACAAAAACCCAAAACCTTCTTTTAGTGGGGACAAATAGCCCAGACTGACCTTGAATTTTTCATCCTCCTGCCTCCTCCTCTCCAACTGTTGGGATTACAGGTGTGTACCACCACATCAAGTTTGGACATCTTGACCTTTCCCCTGGACTCCACAACTCAATACTTAAGAACCTCACAGCCAGGCATGGCAGAACAAGCCTGCAATGCCAGCCTATCTGTAGTTATAGAGCTGAGACAGGAAGATCAGAGTTCAAAGACAGCTGGGGCTACATGTCAGTATCTTCTGTCTCAAAACCTCCACTGAAGGAAAGCTCACTTGTAAGTGTTTATCTAGCATGTCCAAGACTCTGGGTTAGATTCTCAGCGGGAAGGGGGGTGGTTTGGGAACCAGAGGGTCTAAGTTCAAGCTCAGTTGGGGTTCAGGATAAGGGTAGTCCTATTATATACCACCCTAATTCTATTTTTTGCCTTTGTTACATGGAGACAGATTACACTTACTTGTCGTGAATGCTGAAAAGACTACGAGAGTGTTTTATAGCACACATGCTGTTGTGAACACTTGAGAAATGACAGTCTTACTAAACACTGCTCTGCTGTTTGTTTTCTTATTTAAAAAAAAAACCTCATGCCAATCATTCTTAAAATGTTTCAAATGTGCTGAGATATACAGAAAGGGTTTAATGTCTCCTTTTTAAAAGGTTTCTCTTTATTACTTTTAATTATGCATGCCTTTGTCTGTGGGTTAAGGGCACATGAGTGCAGGTGCCCTCAGAGACAAGAAGGTTCAGACCCAAACCTGAGTCCTCAGAAAGTTCCCAATGACAGCCATCTCTTCAGTCCTGCTCTGTAAAAAGCCCTCCTATCTCCATTTTACGTGTAACTGTAGGAGCTGCTTTGATGCCCCTCCTTTTAAAAAGATTGTTTTATGTGTATGAGTGTCTGGCCACATGTATGCGCACCATGTGTGCCTGGTTCCTATAAGGCCAGAAGCAGTCAGGGTCCCGGGCACTGGAGCTCCAGATCATCGTTAGCCCTCGTGTAGGTGCTGGGAAGTAACCTGAGTCCACAGGTGATCCTAACTGCTGAGCCATCTCTCAGCCACATACTGTCCTTTTCACTGTATCTGTATGTGTGCCCATACATGTTTACCCTTTAAAGTAACCTTATGTTTTACAACCTGTTATATCAATTTATATCTTGGAATCATCTTTCCCTGTTATAACCACACATTTTCTTGTTCTATCCTGTTCCAGTGTGGACATAACAAAAATTAGGAGACCATTGACCATTTGAATTATTTCTAATTTCCCACCTAGATTTACACTTATTTTTGTAGACTTTTATATTTTTTAAATTTTATTTGTTTGCCGTGTGCGCGCGCACGTGTGTGTGTGTGTGTGTGTGTGTGTGTGTGTGTGTGTGTGTGTGTGTGTAGAGTTATTAGTGGTTTGAGCCTCCCAATGTGGGTGCTAAGAACAGAAATCTGATGTTCTCAACAGCAGCAAGTCAGCTTCACCTTGAAGCCATCTCTCCAGCCGTTTATAGTTTTTGTTACAAATTCTACACAAATATCTCTTATCTACAAACAGTGCATTGTGGCTGGAGATGTGGCTCAGTGACAAAGTGCCCAGCACTCCACACACTGGGCCGGACGGCACACACCTGTGATCTCAGCACTCCGAGTGGAAGCAGGAGGGTAAGAAGGTCAAGGTTTTCTTTGCCTACACAACCTCTCTTTTCTGTAGCAATCTTTAAACTTCCTGTTGGTATGTCAGAGGAGGTGTCCTTGGGTCCCTCCTTCCACTTCACAGTCACAGAAGTCACTGTCCTAATAGCTTGACAGCTATATCTGTCCCTCCTCACACATGACTACTCCCTCACCTGACCTGTATGTTTCTTTGTGCAACACAAAGGCTCAAACCCAGGCCTCAAAAATGCTAGATAAACATTGTCCCAGTGCAGCTTCTTCTTCAGTCTCCAGATTCTTCCAAAGATGGCTCTGAACTTCTAGTCCTATGTCTTCTTGCAGAATACAGGAATTACAGCATGCATTTGCTACACTCATTTTATAACATGCAGGGATGGAACTAAGGCTTCTCCCATTGCAGCTTTCAGAGCACAAGCTTTGCTGCCATCCGTGGCTCTGAGTTCTCTCGATGCTGGGCACACAGAGGGCGGAAGAGCAGTGCATGGCAGTGATTAGTAAGAGATTAGATAGCCCTCAAAGGAACAGAGAAAGCAGCTCCAAGAGGAATCTAAGAATGTGGTGCAAAAGCTTCAGATACTGAGAAAGACGACAACGACAACAAAAATAGTGTTACCACTGGGAGATAGAGAACTATGGAAGAGCTTGACCAGTATGCACAAGGTTCAATCCCCAATACCAGCAAAAAAAATAAAAATAAAATAAAAACTATTCAGCTCCATGACATTCAGGGACATATGCTCCTGTCAAGTTTGACAGGTTGAAAGGTTAACAAACTACGTAATAACTAGAAGGGAAAGTAAATAAAGGAGGAAGCTGGAGGTCACTCATCTCAGGACTCAGTAGTCATTTAAACTCGGCACAACACTGGCAGTGACTATTAGCCTATAGGAAAAGCACTTCACCAAAACCACAGCTTTGGGACATGGACGGGGCTCAATTGGTAGAGATTTGCCTGACGTCAGTGAGACCCTGGGTTCAAACTCCAGCATCGTAATTAAGTAAACATTATGGCTTCTTCTTCCATGGTACTCTAGATAAGGGATTAGGACAAAAAGTGACACCCTAAAAGAAACAAGTTGACCATCAAGGTGCCTGGCAGTTTGGGAACACAAGACAGTCTCACTCAAGTTTCCCTCTACAGTGACAACACACACGACCACAGAATTTACATCCAAGCACAATCAGCTCACTGCCCCCAACTATGAAACAGGTCCTTAAAGTCCGGAGTAGAGAGGTGTACCTGCAAGCCTAGCTCCTGGGAGGCTCACGCAGGAGGATTCCAGGTTCGAGGCAACACTGAGTATTCAAAAGGTAACGTCCAGCTTCCTTATTGCTTGCCTCACCTTTCCCTTAGGGAAAATGCCCTGTGGTTTAGGTTCAACGCTGGTGTTGAAACCCTAAAATGAGCCCCGATTTTCAAACTGAAAACCACCACCTGGACGGACAGGGCTCGGGTTCCGGATATTTGAGAAACTCTGATCAAGTTCTTCCTCTTTCAAAAGCCTCTAAACAACATTTAAACTTAGCATGGAAAAACAGAGCATCTAAAACAAGTCAGCATTTAATTCACAGTAAATGAGCTTGGTGATTTTCATTTTTGAAAGGTCAGAAAATTGTACCAAGCAGAATAAAGAGGATCTTGAGTCCAAGAGTGAGAAGGACTTACTAACGTCTGAGGGATACCTGGGGGTTACAAACTGAACTCACCATTTACCTTCTCATCTTGGCATCAGCTCAAACACTGTGTTTTCCTCAATGCTCTAATCTCCCATGAAAACAATGAATATTAAATAGCAACCTGCTTCCTTTTTCCTGGTTACTCAAAGTTCCCTTAAGAATCCTACTTTTGTATGGCTGGAGAGACAGCTCAGCAGTTAAGAGCACTTGCTGCTCTTGCAGACTATCTGGGTTCACTTTCTAGCAACAACATGGTAGTTTATAACTGCCTGTAACTCCAGTTCCAGAGGATCTGACACCCCTCTTCTGTATTCCAAGGGCTTCTGTACACTTGTAGTAAACTCACACAGGCACACAAAAATAAACAATTAAAAGAACCCTTCTGTTTCTCGGGGCTGGAGAGAGTTCAGCCATTCCGAGGAGTTACTGCTACAGCAAAGGACCTGAGTCAGTTCTCAGCACATTAGGCAGCACAGAACTGCTTGTGACTCCAGATCCAGGGGAATATGATGTCTTCTTCTGACATCCACAGGAACCAGCACTCATGGAATTAAAAATAAAATATATCTCCACTTGGCAGAAGAACATAAGAAAGAAGATGAAGAGACTTCGAGATTTAGAAAGACAGTTAAAGACTAAAAGTGACATCCAAATGCCACAACAGAGGTGCCAGAGCCACTGGCATCAAACGTGTACACTGAAAGTGCTCAGGCCAAAGCAAAAGTTAACTGGAAATTGTATTTCAATCCCGGCTAACCTCCCCAGGACTCGGTCCCCTCCTCCAGCATGGGGACCTGCAGACATGGTTATTTTAAGGACTGCCTGAGATGATCATATAAAACACTAAGCTGACTCCTTAATACACACTTATCACAACTGCAGCAGTTAATCTACTGTCGTTATGAATCACGCAATCGAGCCTCTCAGCTCACCTCCAAGTCAGATACCCTGGTTTCAGTACAAGGACTTTGTAACATCCACTTTGACTGAGCAAAGGTCTTTCGGGGCTGTGCTTGCTTCCTGGATCCTAACTATGTTCAGAGAGAGAGAAGAGACCTTCAGAGGGCAGAGTCAGAGGCGTTTCTTTGGATGAGGTGTTTATTACTAAACTAGATAGGTGGCGTCTCCATCACCCAGGTCCTTAAGGACTCCTATTTTCTGCTGTCTCTGAAAAGAATGTTAAATTTGAGTTTACTAAAGTTATTTCTCTGAGGAAGCATAGCATTAAGTTGAAGAACAGTATCTTAAGGTATTTAATTACCTAATCAACCAATTAATTAATTGGGGGAGGGGGTGTTTTTGGAGACAGGGTCAGCATGTAGTCCATGCTGACTTTGAATTCCTGAACCTCGGGCTTCCAACTCTCAAGTGCTGGGATCACAGGCAAGGGCCATCATATTCACCAAGAGCTAATCTAAGACTTGTAAGATTCCTAATATTTAACGAAACGCAGAAGTCCACAGCTATTATATGAGGAAAGTTCATTCTACTGCCTCTCTGCAATACTCGAATGAAATATGCATGTAGTTCGAGGGAGGTGCAGCGCCAACTCACTGGTGACGTGGAGCCAGGACATTAGATGAGAGCACAGAGACCTCAGTGGTACCCAGTGCTTGCAGTTTAAGAGAACCAGTTATTAAACGGCCACACTCAAGAATGAAAAACTAGCTTGCTTCTCAGAGTAGCATAAAAACTATGCCAAGTAACTCACTTAAAAGACCCGCATCTCTTTTTATGACGCGTGAGATCCCGAAGACCAAGACTTGAGTGTAGCCCCTTCAATTGTAAGCACGGGCCTGACCTGACACCATCCTGCCTCCCCATTCTATCCCCTGCTTCAGTCCTCCAAGAGAACAGGATGAATAGCAGGATACCCTCTTCCTCCAGCCAGCCCCATCTTCGAGAGTGGCCTGCCTGCCACCTCAGGCCCTGCTAGCCCACGGTCCTATCTCCATCCTCCTCGAGCAAGTCTCCCATTGATTCCTGGGGACTCAGAGGCGCCCCCCAAAAGTCCAAGGAGAGGGACACGCCTCTAGAACCCCACAAATTCCGTGCTAAACTTTTCAGATGCAGCAGGACTCCGGGGCAGTTACGCTATCGCTCTCTGAGCCCGAACGGATCAAGTTCGCGAGCGGACCAAGGGCAGACCGGGGGGGCCCAGAGCTGCGACGGACACCCCAGCCCGTTTGCACACGGGAGAGGTTTTGTTGCCCGCCCGGCAGGCCGAAGTGGGTGTGTCTGGCCATCGCAAGCCCCGCACAAGCCTCCGAACCACCAAGAGATGAATGGGTCGGCCGAATGGGCCGAATGCGCGCGCTCTTGCCCCGCGCGCCTCGCCCGGGCGGCCGCTCACCAGCACAGGAGCGCGTCTTCCAGATCTTCAGCAGTAGGATGACGATGGCCGCCAGGTGGGACAGGTCCCCAGTCAGCCGGAAGATGTTCATGGTGGTGGCAGTCGGCGCGGCAAAGCGGCACCGGAGCTCGGCAGCGACTCAGGACGCGGCGACAGCCCCTGAGTGAGGAAGCGGCGAAAGATGGCGGGAGCGGGCGCGACGTGGCCAGGGACGTGGCCGAACTGCCGTCGCGCGCGCGGGGCAGCCTGGGAGAGCGGGCGACCGCTGGGCCACGCCCCTGTCACGCCCCTTAAAGGACCCGCGGCCGTGAGCAACCGGACCCTACATCCCGCGTGGGCTGCCAACTGAGGACCCAGAGTCCTCCGCAATTTCCGTCTCCAGGGTTTCCGCCCAGGTGCCAGCGATTTCCTTCTATAAGTTTTGAAATGACACTCCATTGTGAGTATTGTCTTGTTTTTTTCCATTCCCTACTAAGACAGCAAGAATATCAATTTCTCTTAGAGGCATTATGAAGGTAGTAAGCAGTGTTAAAATTTCTGTGGTTAAGAACGCAAGCTTCTCTTGTAGAGGACCTAAGTTCGATGCCCAGCTCCTACGTCGGGCAGCTTACATCACCTTCAAGACCAGCTCCAAGGGATTCGATGCCTTTGGCCTTTGAGGACATCTGCACTCACATGCACATACCCACACACAAACTAACACACGCATTTTTAAATAATAAAAATAAATCATAAGAAATCTGTCAAAATCGATTACTTTTTATTTAAAATTACTTTAAAAATTTGTATTAGGGATGGAGAGTTGGCCCAGTGGATAAGAGCAATTGCTGTTCTCCCAGTAGACCTGATTTCAAGTCCCAGCACCTACAACTGCAGACTCATAACAGCCTGTAACTCCAGCTCTAGCTGACACCTCTGACCTCTGAGAGTACGTTCATGTGCGCGCGCGCGCACACACACACACACACACACACACACACACACACACACACACACACAACTGAAATAATAAAAATAAAAATTTTAAAGTAGGGGTTGGGGATTTAGCTCAGCTGTAGAGCACTTGCCTAGCAAGCGCAAGGCCCTGGGTTCGGTCCCCAGCTCCGAAAAAAAGAAAAAAGAAAAAAAATTTTTTAAAGTAATTTATTTGTGGGCATGTGGGTACATCCAATCGGGCACAGTTCTCTCCTTCCATCTTGTGGGGTCTTGGGATTGGACTCAAATTGTCAGGCTTGGTGACAAGCCCCTTTAGCTTCTGAGGTAACCTCACCACTTCTTTTTCTTTCCTCTCCCTCTTCTTCTTCTTTCTTTTTACTGTAGTCAGATGTGTGTGCGCATGTGTAGGCTGTGAGGCCAGATATTTCTAGTGCCTTCTAGATTACTCTGCACGTTACGTGTTGAAGCAAGGCATCGCACTTAAACTCAGAGCTTGCTGCTTTGGCTAGTCTAGCAGGCCAGCTTGCTGAAGGGATCCCCTGTCTCTAACTCCCAACCTTCAACACACCAGCCTAGCATTTATGTGGGTGCTGGAGACCTGGGCTCTGTTTCTCACAGACTCATGTCAGCAATCTTTCTGGATTTACAGCGTTTCTTGTTTGCCATTCAAGAAGAAACGTGAAGACTTCAATTATGGACCTGGAGAGGTGGGGCTGAAGAGATAACGGAAGTCAATAAAGTTCTTGGCGATGGCTCAGTTCATAGAGCACGGTTATTGAACATACATAAGGTCTGGAGTTCAATCCCCAGCCCTGGATCAGCCAGCTCCCCAGTCTTACTATTAATTAAGGACTAAATTTTCAAGTTATTGTCAGTACTCCTGGTTATTTTTTCCTGTAAATAAGCAAAGATGTTGGGGTTGAGGCACTTTGAGTCCTGAATACGCAGCTCTTGGGCCTTCATGTGCAGCCCTGGCTGCCTGAGCGAAAGAACTGTCAGGCAGACAGACAGACAGACAGAGGCTCCACTTACACCAGCACCAGAAGTCCACAGATAGCTTAAGAAAGCTACATAATGCTGGGTGGTGGCGGCACATGTCTGTAATCCCTGCACTCAGAAGGCAGAGGCAGGCGGATCCCTGAGTTCGAGGACAGCTTGTTTATAACCTGAGTTCCAGTACAGCCAGGGCTACATAGGGAAACCCTATCTGAGAGGGGTAGGGGTGGGGGTGGGGGTAGGGGTGGGGAGATGGCTATTGGACATTTTGTGTGTGTGTGTGTGTGTGTGTGTGAGAGAGAGAGAGAGAGAGAGAGAGAGAGAGAGAGAGATTGATTTACCATGATACACATATGAAAGGCAGAAGACAATTTGCAATTTATTCTTTTATTCTCTCCCCACATGATGTGGGCCCTGGCTCATTCCACTTGGCAACAAGCACCCTTACTCCACCGAGCCATCTTGCTGGCCCAGTGATGACTGTTAATCATTCCTATGCCTGATGGTGCAGCCTCAGCAAAAATTATCTCAAAAGGTACTGGACCTTCTGTTATCACTAGTTTATGTGACCTCTAGATGACCCTGCAGTTCTTCGGGCTGAGGCCTGAGGTACTCCCCTCTCCCCTAGTTACCAAAACAACTGCTAGTAGAGCTAAGGAGGCAGTGCTGTGATTGGTGCAAATTTTAGCCCACATTTGCATATCAGCTTTGCTGCCATTGGTGGAAATTCCCTGGCTATTTAAGCCGGTTACTGGGTTTATTTAGTGAGCAATGGTTCCAGGGCTGGACTTTGACGTTTCTTTTTAAGACTTATTGTTATTTTACATGAACGAATGTTTGCCTCGATGTGTTTAAGCACACTAATGTATGTAATGCCCACAGAGGCCTAGAAGAGGGCGCTGTACAGCAGACGCAGCCTGCAAGCTGGGCATCATTACAAAGCTTTGCTTCGGGCCACACTGTACCGAGCTGGAGTGTAGAAAAGAGCTGGTCATTTAGTCCTTCTCTTTCCCTTCCCTTCCTTTCTTTTGAGACAGGTTCTCATGTCATCCAGGCTGGCCTCAAACTCAGTATGCCTTAAATGTTGGGCTTATAGGCATGCTCCCCCACATGGGGCTTATGTAGTCTGGGGATGGAGTCCAGGTCTTTGTGGATGCTGGGTAAACACTACCAGTCCAGCTGCATTGCTGGACCCTGGTTGTTTCCTCGAGCAACTTGGTAGCCCTTGCTTTCCTGCTACTTTGGTTTGGTTGACTAGGCAATTACTGAGCGTCTGCTTATGGAGAGGCCGGAAACAGCTGTGACAAACAGGAAGAAAAGGGACGATGAGATCTGTATCGGGTAGACACCTGGTAGCTGGAACTTGGGCATGGCGGGTTTACCAAAGGAGGGTAAACAGCTGCCCAGCATAAAGGTCAGGGTAGATAAGGAGAACAGGTTCTCGTGGCTTCCTATGTGGGAAAGAAGGAGGCCCGGGGGGAGGCGGGGAGGGGGAGAGTGTGCCCGTGGGGGGGGGGATGGCAGGGAAACCTGTCTGTGTCATGCCTGGGTGAGTCTGGCTCTGAGAAAAGGGAGAGGGCATCAGTAAATTCATTGGTTCCCCAGGGGGACTTGGATGGAATCATACTTTGGTTTGCCACTAGAACCTTAGAAGAGAGGGTAGACATTGTGTATCCCCACACAAGAGAAAATTCTCCCAACATTAGTTAATGAAGGCACTGTGATGGACTTGTATTCCCCTCAAATTCAGATGTTGAGACCCCCAACCTCCACCACTACTCACTGTGCGTTATGCATGTGTGTATTGTATTTAGAGAGACAAGGCCCTTAAAGATGCCATTAAAGGAGAAGCAGAAGGATTTTTTCAGAGACTTCAAGTCAGAGACTTGCCAGGAAGAAAGGTTCGATCCAGCTCGAAAAAAAAAAAAAAAAAAAAGAAAACAAGCCAGGGGAGCAAGCTGCAAGGAGCCTTCCTCCCCGATTTCTGCTTCCGTTCCTGCCCTCCCTGTGCTTCCCTCCCGGCCTGCCTTCCCTCAATGATAGAGAGTGATCAAGCCCGATAAACCCTTTTCCTCACAAGTTCCTTGTGATCATGATCTGTATCATAGTGATAGAAAGTAAGCTGGGACCGCCTCCCCCAATAAATTAGTAAGTTAATATAAGAAATATTAATAATTAATATAATACATAGTATTAATAACAGGTTAAATAAATATGAAAATAATACTTTGAAGATAAAGACATTTCCAAAAGAGGACGAGCTTTGGATTTCCACAGACAAGTGTTTTGGATCCAGAAAGTTCCATCAATTTCCGCAAGTTTCAAACTTTTATTTGTAAAAAGGAGATCACAAAATCCACCTCAGAGGGCTGTGAAAAGAAACCGAAATGAAATCTGTAAACAGGTGAAGCGTGCTACTTAGTAAATGTCACCCAGTGCCACTATGGGGAGAAGCGGCCCAGGGCTGAGCGATGTCACTGTTGTGTTGGGGAGTAAATTAATCCCTGGAGCTTATGTGACTGCAGCCACACTTCATCATTTGGGGGAGGGGACACATACTGGTTCACACACAGCATTGCACACTGGTTCTGGGGCAGAACCTTCATAAGATATAGGAAATTAAAACTCAGAGATACTGGCCCACAAGGTGTCTCTACCCAGCGTTGTATGTGGCACCTGTCAAAAGCATTGGCGGATACATTGACGAAGACAGCACGTTAGAAACACTGAGGGTCTGTCCAGAGCCAGCCTCGGTCAAGGAGTTGACCTTTTATAGTAGAAGAGAAACGTGGTAGCTGTGAAACTGTTAAATCCAAATGTGTTCTTCAGGCCTGGTTGGATTCCGGGGGCATAGAGATACGCACAGCAAGCTTCTCTATCTTTTGGCTGGCTACTGAGGCACTCCCAGCCGGTTCCCCACCCTTCGTACATACAACACTTCCAGAGAAAAGGAAACTTCCCCTTTCAAACCGTCTGGACTTGAGTCGTGACAACTTGAGTTGTCTCTGAGCCGCGCAGCCAGATGTGACTTCTGTACTCGCTCAGCCCTATGGCCTGGGAGTAGGGGAGGGATCGTATTCTGAAGAACACAGGAGGCTTTTTCAGACAGAAGGGTGAGTGATTGCTAGGGCAGGCCCGGCTCACTCCTGCCCACTGGAGTCTCTGCAGGAGAGACAACTCACAGGTGGCCAGATAAGGAGCCCTCCCATCCAGAAGTCACCTGCTGGGTGGGTACAGGCAGAATTGGGATCATATAGGATTTTTATTGTTGCTGTAAACATCTTTCAATAATTAGTTTATTTATTTGTGTGTACACACATGGGTGTGTATGTGTGCGTGTGTGCACTGGTGCGCTGGGGCATGCACGTAAAGGTCAGAGGGCAAACTTTAGGCGTCAGTTCTCTTTCTTCTACCACACGGGTCCCAGGGATCAAACTCAGATCCTCAGACTTAGCAACGAGTGTCTTTACCCGCTGAGTCACATCACTGGCCCTGTTGTGTTGAGATGGTGGTTTCATATGTAGCCTAGGCTAGCCTCAAACTCATTATGTAGCCAAGAATGGCTTTAACACTCCTGCCTCCGCCACATCCCTAAGTTCACACCCCATGTTTGGCTGTCCCAGTATCTGCCCGCCTGGCTGGGCTACCCTGTCTCGCAATATAAATTAAATAAGCACTTTGTTTCTCTTCCTCTCCAATCTGACTGCTCTTGTCACCGGCATCGGCAATGACTCCAATCAAAGCGCTGGAGCGTCCGTTCTGCGCCAGCCTCCAGAAACTCATATGAATTGATCTATTGATTGAGACAGGGTGTCATGTAGCTCAGTCTGACCCCAGTGACCTTGACCTGATCCTCCTGCCTCCACCTCCTCTGTGCTGGGATTACAGGCATGCACCACCACACCCCTTCTATGCAATGCAAGGAATGGAACCCAGGGCTTCAAGCCTGCTAGGCAAGCACTCTACCCACTGAGCTATATCCCCAGCCCCGACTTGCCGTGCTCTTGCTTTCTTGTTCCCTTGGACTCTTACCTCACTTGTGAAAACGATCCCAGCCCTAGGCCACAGGATGAGCCAGCACCTGAGGCTGTCACTGCTTTCTCTATCAGAAGCTCCAGGTGTGAGGAAGAACCTTGTAAAATTGGCCAAGCCACTTACCTGGCTCACACCGACCGCAGAGGTGTGAGGGCGACCACTGAGCCTGGCTCAGATCAGCCAGGCCCAGGTCACCCAAACCTTGAGCACTAAGTGGCTGTCATTTTAAGCCATTTTGAGTTTTAAGGTCTTTCATCCCAACTACCTGGGGGCTGGGGCAGGAGGATCCAAGGCTCTAGGCTTGCACGGGCTGTAAATGAATGAATTCAAAGCCAGCCTGGGTGACTTAGCAAGACTCTATCTCCAAATTTAAAATTGAAAGAGGATAACTGGGGATACAGGTTAGTGTAGAGCACTTGCCTAGAATCCACCAATAATGGGCCGGGGGCGTGGCCCAGCGGTAGAGTGCTTGCCAAGAATCCACCAATAAGGGACCGGGGGCGTGGCCCAGCGGTAGAGTGCTTGCCAAGAATCCACAGTGACAGTTCCGCCCCCAGAATACACATGGTGAAATAGGAGAACCGAGAAAACAGATTTCCTCAAGTTTCCCTCGGACATCCACATGCCTCCGTAGCAGATGCTACCAGACAGTCAGACATACAGACAGACAGACAGACGAATAAACAAACAAATGCAAGCATTTTTCCCCCCCAAATAGAATCCCTTAGCAAGGGGCTGGGGACAGAGAGCTCAGCAGCAGAGCGCCTGCCTGTCATGTCCGACTCCTTGGGCTCAGTCCTCAGTAATGTAGGGGAAAACAAGGTTAAAGTTCAGCTTGTTACACAGCACCGCAGATTGATAACAGATTCGGGACATGTTAAGGAATCCCAGCTAGTGCTTGGCTTGTCAAACTGCCATCTAGTGTCTGGATCTTCAGGCAAGGGGCACGCGCTTCTAACGTCAGATAAATGCCGTGGAGTTCTGCCTGGGCCAGGGGATCTTGCCTGGTGGAAACCGTAACCTGTGGATCTCAGAGATTCTATTTTATTTAAAAAAAAATTTTTTTTTTCAGTTCTGGCGAGTGACCATTAGGGCCCCATGCATTCCAGTTAAGCACTCTGCTACAAACTACATCTCTAGGTCCTTTCTCCTCCTGGTTAGTTTTTATTTCAAGGATAGAGTCTCCATAAGTTACTCAGGTGGGCTTTGAAGTTTCTCTCCCCCTGCTTCCACTTTCGGAATAAACTTTGACTACTTCTCCTCCTCATCTTCCTCCTCCTTTTGAGACAGGCGTGTAGCCCTGGCTATCCTGGAACTCACTCTGTAGACCAGGCTGGCCTCACACTCAGAGATCTGCCTGCCTCTGCCTCTTGAGTGCTGGGATTAAAAGCACCACCATTTCTGGCATAAACTGTAATTTCTAATCCCAGCTCCAGAGATTTTTTTTAAATGCATTATATTTTATTTGTTTATATATGCCTGTGCATACATGTGAAGAGGTCAGAGGACAAATTGTTCTTCCTTTCTGCCCCATATACATACTGGAAATTGAACTTAAATGAGCAAGTTTTGTAGCAAATACCTTTACCCACTAAGCCATCTCTCCTGGCCTACAATATAGATCAAGCCTTTTTAAATTAAAATTTATTTAATTTTATGTGTATGAATGTTTTATCTGCATGAATGTGTGTGCCTGCTTGGTGCGGGTGGAGGTCAGAAAATGGCATTAGAAGATTCCCCCATTCCCCCCAAACAATCGAAACAAAAAAACCAACCTGCAGTTAACAAGCCACCATGTGGTGGTGAGATTCAAAATCCAGTTCTCCACAAAAACAAGTGCTCTAAGCCAAACCATTTCCCCAGCCCCCAACAAGGATTGTTTCTTAAAAAAAAAAAAAAAAAAAAAAAAATTTTAACATGTGAATGGATGTTTTTTACCTATATGTGTCTATGCACCACATGTGTGCAGTGCCTGTGGAGGCCAGAAGAGGGCGTCAGATTGCCTGAAACTGGAGATAACACACAGTCTCCACATGAGTGCTGGGAATTGAATTGTGCTCCCCTGGAAGAGTAGCCAGTGCTCTGAATCACTGAGCACCTCTCTAGCGCCCCCTAACAGGAGTTGTGCAACACGCTTTCCTGAGACACACGTACCAGGTACTGTGTACCAGAGCTCCTGGGAGTAGCAGTTCCTCCTTGACATGTACATCTTGGTTTGCATGTTTTTATGGGATGGGTGGGCATAAGGAAGGTACAAGGGAAGACCAGGACTGTGGAAGACTCTGAAATAGCACATGTGGGTTGGCGATGTGCCCAGTGGGTCAAGTGCTTGCCTAGCATGTATGAAGCTCTGGGTCCCACCCCAGCACTGTGTAAGTCAGATGTGGTGGTGCATGCCTGTAATCCCAGCACAGAGGAGGTGGAGGCAGGAGGATCAGGTCAAGGTCATCTACACAGAGTCTGAGAGTGTCCTGGTCTACATAAAAGAGAGGAAAAGAAATGAAAAGAGAAGAAACAAGGGCTCCAAAGGCCTGTCCATCAACGACTATGGCTATTTGATTTTCATGGGAGAAAAAAATCTGAGGGTACAGAGAGATGGCTCAGTGGTTAGGAGCACTTAGCATACACCCACCCATCACCCCTGTTACCAGGCATTTGATTCTCTCTTCTGACCTCCAAAGACACCAAACTCATGTGGGTGAATCCACCATGGATGTACACATGCACATATAACTAATTCTTTTTAAAATCCAAGATACAAAATGAAAGCCCATTCATACTATTCCTGGGAAAAGTCAAATGAAGAGCTGGGATTTGTAGTCTGGGCTTTATAATCCAAGCCTACAGGAGGCTGAGGCAGGAGGATGCCATAAGTTTGAGGCTAGCCTGAGCTACAGAGAGACCCTGTCCCTATAAAAAATAATGATATAAATTAAAATAAAAGTCAAAATGGGCTTTGTGGTCCATGGATATAACCAGCAATTGAAGGATAGAGGCAAGAGGATTCCGAGTTCAAGACCAGCCTAAGCTACAGGAGACACTTTCTTAAAACAATAACAGGGGCTGGAAATTTAGCATGGTGGGAGAGTGCTTACCTAGCATCCACAGGGCGGAGGCTTTGAATGCCAGCAATATAAAATAGATTTAATTTAAAAATCTTAAAACAGCCAGCAAGATGGCTGGCTCCTGAGGGGAAGGCACATGCATCCAAGTCCAGACATTGTCCTCTGACTCCCATACTGTGGCACACATGTGTGCATGCACACTCAGGAGAGAGAAAGACCTAAAGAGAAATGAGAAAGAGTGTGTGTGTGTGTGTGTGTGTGTGTGTGTGTGTGTGTGTGAGTGTGTGTTCATCTGTGTGTGTTTATTTGTGTGTGTATTCTCTCTCTCTGGCTGTGTGTGTGTGTGTGTGTGTATCTGTGTATGTATATCTGCATGTGTGTGTGTTTATCTGTGTGTGTTTATTTGTGTGTGTGTGTCTCTCTCTCTCTGGCTGTGTGTGTGGGTAAATCTGTGTATGTATATCTGCGTGTATGTGTGTGTGTGTGTGTGTGTGTGTTTGTGTGTTTATCTCTGTGTGTGTGTGTGTCTCTCTCTGGCCATGTATCTGTGTGTGTGTGTCTGTGTATGTATATCTGTGTGTGTGTTTGCACACTCGCGTGCGCACACACGCCTGTTACATCTTATTGCCAGAATCTGGGGCTCCAGGCAGTGATCACAAGGGCTCACCATCCCAGCCATGCAGGCTCCAGAAACCTCACATCTCGGTCCCAGACTTACACGATGTAGCCTTGAGGATCCCGTATGTTCCAGATCATGTCACCTGCCTCGAACTTGCCCTGCTCACACAACCTGTTCCAGGGAATGGCATCACTACCCAGGAGAGGAGCTCTGCGGCAGGCCACTGAACTGGTGTCACTGCCCCCATTCAGTCCTTTCATGCCCCACCCCCAACTCCCATAACTTTCAGGATTCCCATTCTACTCCCAACACCCCCAGCTGGTATGATTAAAACCTCAGTTGTTGGGCCACTATGGTGGCTCAGTGGGTGAAGGTGCTTGGTGCCAAGCCTGATGACCCGAGGAGAGAGCCAACTCCATAAGTTGTCCTCTGACCTCCACGTGATCTCTGCACACCCCTCTCATGCCACCTCCAGACAAATTAAAAACCAAAAATCTCTCAATTTTGGCTGAGCCTAGAGGTGCAGGCCTGGCATTCCAGCTCGTGGGAAGGCTAAGGTAGAAGAAGACATAAGTGTTCAAGGCCTACCTGGGCTGCAGAGAAGGTTCAAGGTCACCCTGAACTAAGACGCATCTCAAAAAGTACACAGGAGGCTGGCGGTGCGGCTCAGTGGCAGAGCGCTTACCTAGTATGCTTAAGGCCCTTGGTTCATTCCCTTAGAACCATAATGCCAGCACTAGGGGAGGCCTAGGCAGAAGTATAGGGGTAAGCTGGAGGCCAGCCTGGGCTACACAGTGAACTGAAAGGCCAGTCTGCTATATAGTGAAACCTTACAAGAGAGAAAGGGGGTGGGGGGACAAGGAGGAAGAGGATGAGAAGAAAAGGAGGAGAAGGAGTACATGGAGCATGGTGGCCCATGCCTATAATCTTAACACCTGGGAGGTAGAGGCAGGAGGATTAGAAGTTCAAGGCTACCCTTGACATGGTGAGCTTGAGGCCAGCCCAAGAGACATGAGACCCTGTCACTCAAAATTAAAATCATAAAAGAAAAAAAAAAATTTTTTTTTTTCTGGAGCTGGGGACCGAACCCAGGGCCTTGCGCTTGCTAGGCAAGCGCTCTACCACTGAGCTAAATCCCCAACCCCTATAAAAGAAAATTAAACCTAGACTCAGAGGTGCGATAACATCTCTTCCTGTCCAGTCCCACTCAGTATCGAAATCTGTCCTCTCTCCTGTCCCATGCTCCCACCGAGCCACAGACAACCGCAGCAAGCCAGCATCCCACTTCTCAGTCCATCTTCCGGTGGGACATTTCCTGACACACAGTAGCGTTTTATTCACCAACGGGGCAAAGGGGCGAGAGTGGCCACCGGAAGCCAGGGAGGCCTTCTGGAAGACCAAGGAGGATGGGCAAAGGAGGGCCAGGCAGAACTCGGCAGCTGAGGTAGCTGGAGACACATGGCTGCAGCCCCCACTGCACCCCAGCCCTTCGTGCGGCCAAGATGCATGATCAAGTACCCTGGACCCTGTGACGTTCCTCTGGGGTGCAGCCTCCAGCTTTGGTCTCCGTGCTCAGACTGCAGAAGATGCTCTCACCAGGCCAGGGGTGAAACCATCCCCGAGCTTCGTGGGCCATCCCCTGCCTGCAGGTCACTGAGGGCTCTCTGGAGATGGGGAGGAGTGGTCAGTGGGTCCAGCATCCATCTCGGACACCCCTCCCGCCCCTTCTTGCACCCAGATGGTTGGTGCTGAGGTTGTCGGCTGCATTCCACCAGAGACAGGAGATGTGCCACCCACTAGCATCCTTCCGAGCCCCACATCCCTTCAGAGGCCTCTCCGGCCTCCACCCTGGCTCACCTCAAATTTACTCATGAATTCTGAAAAGATGCCGAAGAAGGCCTCTGAGGTAGTGGCCTTGGAGTCCTCTCCGAAGAAGGCCAGTGCCTTCCCTAGCTCTTCCATGGCCTCGCGCTGCAGTCCATCCAATGCTCGCAGAGCTGGCTGTGCTGTTTCCAGAAAGGACTACAGGATCTTGGTCAAGGAAACAGCCCTGGGTGCTTTACCCTCCTTGTCTGGACTGTGAACCCAGATAACCCTAGCTACTCCATTAGCTCTCTGAAGGAATCTTCCTTTCTGCAGGCAGAGAACCAGGCTATAACCCCCACACCAACCCCTCTCCTTCCACTTCCCCTATCATCACCTCCCCACCCCTACCACCTCTTCCAGCCCCATCCTCACCTTCCGGGCCACCAGTCCTTAACTCCATGCATAATTAATGCACATTCGGAATAGCTGAAGCCTTCTCCTGTTCTCTCCACAGCCAGCTGCTATTCCACAAGGCTTCTGCTTAGTGGTTTCTTGACCCTGGTGTGTTGTTTGTTTTGTTGTCCTTTCTGCTTTGTTTTGTTTTTTTTAGACAGGATCTTGTTACGTAGCCCAGGTTGGCCTTTAACTCTGGATCCTCTTACCTCAGCATCCTGGGTGCTGGGATTCCAGGTCTGAGTCCCGGTGTGTGGGGCTCACTGCCCACTTCTCAGACCATTCGCTTGGACCAACCCTGTCCGTCCGTCTGACACTTTGGTTTGTGTTTGACACAGGATTTCTTGTAACTCAGGCGGGCTTAGAACGGGCAAAAAAGCTGAGCCTGCATGACCTTGAACTCTTGATCCTCCTGCCTCTACCTCTGAGTACGTACGTGTGTGCAACGCCACAGCAGACTTTTTTCTCTTTTCCTTTCTCCACTTCCTTCCTCTCCTCCTCTTTCTGTTTTCTTTTCTTTTTTTATCTTTTCCTTTGTGTTTTCTTTTTTTTTTTTTTTCTTTTTTCGGGACTGGGGACCGAACCCAGGACCTTGCGCTTCCTAGGTAAGCGCTCTACCACTGAGCCAAATCCCCAACCCCTCCTTTGTGTTTTCGAGACAGAGTTTCGCTGTGCTGTAGCTCTGGCTGTCCTGGAACTCACTCTGTAGACCAGGCTGGCCTCAAACTCAGAGATCTGCCTGCCTCTGCCTCCCAAGAGCTGGGATTAAAAGCCTGCATCACCACTGCCCAGCTCTTTCTTTTTTCTTAATCACCTCCTTTTTGTTATTAAGTAAAACCGTTCAAATGTTCACTGTCTCTGTCCTCCAAGGCCCTTGTTCCCTCTAAGGGCCTCCAAGATTTAAGACAGCATCTGGCACACTGTAAGTAACTCCTGGGGAAAAACTCAGTGGCCCTGATTCAAGGCGTACAGTCCAGTGGAGAGCAATTATTTAGCATACAGAAGGCTCTAGATTCAATCTCCCCTACGTCTCGGTCTCTCACCTTGCTTTCGATTTATAGGGCCTGACTGGCCAGGCTTCTCCTGTGTCTTTGTGATTCAAATCCGGGCTCCGCCATTCTTAAGGACAGATAGTCGACAACATATCCATGACTTTGGGAACTATGGGTGGGCCTATTGGCAGAGACCTGTCATCCCAGACACTTGGCAGGAGGATAAGGCCAGAGAACTGTCATTTCAAGGCCTGCCTGGGCTATAGAGTAAATTTGAGGCCAGCCTGGTATATACTTCATTGGCAGAGTTCATTGTCCTGAATTCAATTTCCAGCATAAAAAAAAAAATAGATAAATTATATGTGTGTGTGTGTGTGTGTGTGTGTGTGTGTGTGTGAATTGTGCTACAGATGCAGCTCAGTGACAGCCTTGAATGGTCAGTTAGGGCCTGGGAGTATAGTTCGGTGTCTGCCTAGAATCACCTAGTGAGAAGCTAGTGTAGAGCTCAGTGGTGGAGCTCTTGCCTAGAATCTCACAGGGGCTGAGGACAAGGCTTGGCTACTATCCTAGGACCCGCCAGTGACAGGCTGGCAACATGGCTCAGCCCCTGTACCTACACCTATGCCTGTGTACCCGTATAGTTCAATACCCAGCATCACATACAGAAAAGAAGTCCACCCTCGGGTCTTGCTTTGCATAAGCAGCTGGGATTCTAAATAACGTAGGATGGAACCTCTCCCAGGATCCCTGGGCACACAACAGCTTCTGCCTGGAGTGTCTGCGAGGATCCACACTGACCACTAGAGCCATATGTAGTCAGCTTTACCTAGCCGTACCAGGGTCCAGGCTTGCGCTGGACCAGCTGATCAGAGGATACAGTCATGACCACAGCAAACCTGTCCTCGCTGGAGGGGACCATGCTCTGGCAGGCCACCTGAATCTCACTGACGGTGTCATGGAGGTCAGCCAGGTCGCCAGTCAGAGCTCGCTGGTTCACTGTATGTAAGGAAAGAAGCAAGGTCTTATGGGGGCTGCATCTCCCAGCTCAGGGCGGCATGCATCTGCCTCCCTCACCCATGCACCCAGCCTACCTTTGGCAGCCAGGGGCACAGTGGGCAGGTCCTGGGCAAAGCCCAGGAGCTCAGGGAAGTGCTGGCTTAGTGATTTGGCAAGGATGTGCAGAAAGGTGGATTTCCCATCCACTGTCTTGGTGGAGTTTAGCTGCAAGGGATACCCAACACATAAGGTTCTCAAAGTTCCTCACCAAACTTCTGGTCACACGATACCAGCTTTTTCTGTATTCCCAGAATTCTTAGACATGATACTCTTTTCAAATTCTCTCCCCACTCTCCTTTCCTAGATCCTGGAGCTGGGCTGGAGAAACAACCTTGTACACTTCTACCCTTTGGGTAGGTACATCGGGGCCTATGAACATTGTGACGTGATGTTTTCTTCTCCCATTAGAACATGCCCTGTAAAAGGTTGGGGATTTAGCTCAGTGGTAGAGCGCTTGCCTGGCAAGCGCAAGGCCCTGGGTTCAGTCCCCAGCTCCAAAAAAAAAAAAAAAAGAACATGCCCTGTAGGGCTGGAGAGATGGCTCAGTGGTTAAGAGCACTGACTTCTCTTCCAGAGGTCCTGAGTTCAATTCCCAGCACCCACATGGTGGCTCACAACCATCTTTAATGGGATCTGATGCCTTCTTCTGCTGCATCTGCAGACAGCGACAGTGTATTCATATAAATAATAAATAAATAAATCTTTAGAACATGTCCTGTTGTGTGAGCCAGGATCTTTTTTTTTTTTTTTTCTTTTTTTTTTCGGAGCTGGGGACCGAACCCAGGTCCTCACTGAGCTAAATCCCCAACCCCCGAGCCAGGATCTTATATATCATGTTAGACCAGAACTCTTGCCTCGACCTTCTAAATGATGGGATTACAGGTCCATGCCACCACTCTTGGCTCAGCTGCTATAACTTGACTCCGCCTCCAAGTCTGGTAGCTAAAGTAGGTGTGGCTGCCTGGCCCTCACCTCTGTCAGGAAGTTGATCTTGAAGCCAGTGGTCTTGTTGGTCTTGGGCTGTCCATCGTTGAGATAGTTACCCATGGCCAACACGAACTGTGGGAAGAAAAGTAGGGTGATCCGGTCCAGATGCTCATCCTGCCCCATCCCCATGCGTAGGTTCTGATCTCCTGGCTGGGAGCCCCAGGAGACAAAACGATCAGATTAAACGAACAGGGATGGGAAATGGCTTGACCTCCAGGATCTTGGCGAGTTTCCGGCTGTTTTTGAGCTCCAGAGACGCCTGTCGCAGGCACTCGAGGCTGCCTCGTATCTCCTCTGTCTTCTCCTGCAAGGTAGCCTGGAAGTGTAGACTGCGCAGGCGGGTCTTGTATTCAGGAACCGACAGCATCTGCAGGAAAGTCAGGGGCCAGGATTCATCCATTCCCCAGCCGGAACCTTCTACCCAGCCTGGGGAGTGAGTCCTCTGACAGATGAGCAAGGTACCCCTTAGGAAAAATTAGCACGATCCTGGGGACAGTCTGGTCGCGTCTGCCTTGATCTCAGGTGGGAACATGCCATCAAAGGAGTTAAAAGGGACTCAGAAGCCAGGGGCAGTCTTCAAGGGACCTGGACCAGAAAGCCAACTTCTGACTACAGAGGGAGCGCAGGGGAAAGCGCCCTAGCCATGGTGTAGTACCTGCAGGACGAACTGGTCCGGCTCACTGAGGCGACCGGGAGCCTCTCTGAAAGCCTGATATCGCTGTTCCTCATCGGCGTCCGGAGCGAAGAGCAGCAGCTGCGCCAGATGAGCAGGCTCCAGGCGCCGCGGCTCCATGCTCATGAGCACTTGCCGCAGCTCGCCAGGGGTCAGCTTCAGGTGCGCTAGGAGGATAGCTGAGGGAGGGGGAGTAGGGTGAGATGGGGGCGGGGACCTGGAGAGGGCGGGGCCCAAATTAGGTGGGGGGCAGCCTCAGGGAAGAGAAGGGACTTGATTCGGCGACGCTATTGGTAGGAGGATAGTGAGGAGGGGCCCAAGAGAAATACGTAGCAGAGAAGGGCGTGGCATAGGAGTAGCCAGAGACTAGGGTAGGGATCTGGGAGATTGACAGGAGAGGGGCGAGATCCCCCAAAACAGATACCTGGTAGATGGGTGAGACCTGTGGGCGGGGCGTGGAACTAGGAGGGACGCGAAGTTGACAATGTGATTGGAGGCAGGGCCAGGACTAAGGAACCCACTGTGGTGGGCGTGGCCAATAGAGGGTGTCTAGAAGTACACCTGAGTACAGATTGGGGATCCTGCTACCCTGAGAGCCGGCTTCTTTTAGTAGCCTAACCGACCCGTACCAGTCCCCACTCCTTAATTTCGATCTTCCCACCCCTTTGCCGATCTCAGCTTTCGTGTCCCTGAGGGCGGGGCCCCTAAAGCTTCTCACAGGTATTGTAGGCCTTCTTGTGGGACAAGATCTCCACTACTTCCTTCTTCCTGAAGGGCTCGGGGCCAGGCACTGGCTCTGGAAGGGAAAACTGTACAGTTTAATGGGGAATGAGAGGCTAGACTAGGGCTGCGGTGGCAGGGCCAAGGGAGAGGTGTGGTCAAGGAACTCTCCTCACCCCCACCCCAGCATGCATCACTTTAACTACATCAGCTCCAGGCATCCAAATTCCTCCTCATTCCTCATCCTTTCAGTCGTGGCCCCGCAGGTCCAGCCTAAGGCATTTAGCACTCGGCTTGTCTGACCCCACACTGCTGTCTCCCCACAGGCCCTCTTCCCTGCACCCCTCAGGCTGAACAATGAAAACCAACCACTTCCTGAGTTTGTGGTGCTTTTAAGAACTGACTACTGACTGCTTGGAGGCACACTCGACCACTACAGGGAAATACCTAGAAAGGACAAGGGCGAGAGGGAGACTGAAAAGGATGCTCATCCTATCATGGCTTTGTGACTTGGTGCAAGCTACCTAGCCTTTCTGGGCTGCCACATTAAGAAGTGAAAGCGGTTCCGAGATCTAGCTTGCAGGATGGTTAAGGGATTCACTCATGCAAGCAGGAGGGCTTGAAAGTTTGGAGACATAGTATCAAGAGGTGTTTGCTCTGGGAACCGGAAGCTAGAAGGCAGAAGGCAGCTGGCAGCGTGGCTCACTTGGAGGTTTTTGGGTGCCGAAGTGGAGCTCCAGGTCCAGGTATTTTACCATGTCACTCAGCTTGTCATAGTCAGAGTCTTCCCCGAGCTGCAAAAGATCAATCATGAGACCGTCAGAGCAGGGAAAGTCCAGGCAACTAGCCTGCCTTTGTCCTCTGGAATCCATCCTGAGGACCCCCAAAGAGATAGGGTCCAGGAGGTCCATGAGGAAGGCAAGAGCAAGAGGGGGTGCAGGCGGGAAGCACTAGATAGAAACTGGATGTGTGCACACCCCTTTAATCGCAGAACTCAAGAAGCAGAGGTCCCTGTGAATTCCAGGCTAGCCTGGTCCACACAGTGAGACCTGGTCTCAAAAAATAAAAATAGAAAGGGAGGAAGGAAGGAAAAAATAAACCGGGGCCAAAAATAGAAAGGGGCTGAAGGAAGTGGAAGGAATGAGTTCAAATCCCAGCAACCACATGGTGGCTCACAACCATCTGTAAAGAGATCCGATGCCCTCTTCTGGTGTGTCTGAAGACAACTACAGTGTACTTATATATAATAAAGAATACTTCCTTAGGTAGAGGGCCTGAATGTGGTTCCCAGCACCCACATCTGACAGTTCACAACAGCTGCCAACCCCAGCTTCAGGGGTTGCTCTTACTGGCCTCTGAGGGCACTCATGTGTGTGCGCGCACACACACACACACACACACACACACACACACACACACACACACACACGCACACACACACACAGAAATGCTGCATATTCCAAGTTATAACCTAAGAAACGAACTCCCCTTCTGGTCAGTAAGGCAGCTGTTCTTGGAACTCTATCCATGAAGAGGGAGGGTGATGGTGACATCCAAGAGGTCTCCTTTTGTGTGCACACATATGCCAGATGTGTACACATGTGTGAGGACAGTGGTAGACATCAGTTGTCTTTATCCTGTGCTGCCTTTTGTTTTTGTTTTTGTTTTTTTTTTTTTTGGTTCTTTTTTTCGGAGCTGGGAACCGAACCCAGGGCCTTGCGCTTCCTAGGCAAGCGCTCTACCACTGAGCTAAATCCCCAACCCTTGTTTTTTTTTTTTTTTAACATGGATGCTGGATATTTGAACTCAGGTCCTCATGCTTGACCAGTAAATGCTCTTACCCATTGAGCTATCTCTTTAGGTCCATCTACCCTATATTTTTGAGATCATCTCTTCATTAAACCTAGAGCTCTACCAATTGGTTAAATTAGCTGGCCAGCTTCAGGGGTCTGTCACCTAGGATACAGATGTACACCAGCATGTCCAGATTTTCACAGGGGTGTTGGGGTTCAAACTCGGGTCGTGACCCTTGCATGACAGGCATTATCCACTGAGAACAATCCTCCAACGCCCTTCTTCCCCCATGTTCAGATAAGGGCTTGCTATGTAACCCAGGCAGGCCTTGAACTCATGATCCTCTTTCCCCAGCCTACTGACTGCTGGATGACTGGTGTGTACCACCACACCCTGCTTGAGGATCTCCTTTGCAGGAAATGGGATCATCCCAGAACTGCCTCAGGCAGGCTGAGCTGATGTGAGGGGAGCTGAAGCTATGACAGGCCAGGAGCTGGACTCTAGACCGCAGGGCTGGGGTGGTTTATGCAGGCGGTGACCACCTGTGATGGCCCTGAGGCGCTTGGACTGGGGATGAGCTTAGGGCTGAGGGAAGAGAGACAAATAGAGAGACAGTCTCAGAACAAGGCTGCTGGGCAGGGATGCCTGGCAGGAAGGGTAGCCAGGTATGTTCAGCCTTGGTGACCAGAGAGGCGACACTGGAGAGCAAGCTTGTGGACTTACCTCAGGATGGTAGGAATATGGTCTCCAGGAACCCAAGATAAGAAGTTTTCCCTTCTCTTTGAGATTTGTAGGTCAGGCTGGCCTCAAACTCACTGTATAGACAGGACTGGCCTTGGACTTCTGACCCTCCTGCTTTCACCTCCCAAGCCTTGGGATTACAGACATGCAGTATGATGCCTGATTTATGTGCTGGGAGTGGAATCCAGGACCTTAAGCATCAGAAGCCAGCTCTGTACTGCTGAGCCACACCCCCTAGTCCCAGCCCCTGAGGAGAGGCACAGGCCTTTCTTGCTAGGGTAGAATCTATGTAGCCCAGGTTAGCCTCAAAGTTGAACTCACAGCAATCCTCTTGCCTCAGCCTCCTAAGTGCTGGAATTATGGGCATGAGCCACTCCACCTAGCTTACCAGCACTTTGGGGGGTGCTGAGGCAGGAGGATTGCCACGAGTAAGAGAGGTAGTTCAGGGGCAATGGGTTTTGCAGGAGGGCAGGGTGGTATTTCCAGAACTCCCCACTGTGCTTTTGGCTTGGAGATACCGTGGTCACTTCTCTTCTCAGGGAGAGAAGGACCAAGGAATATTCTAGTTGCTGTTAGAAGAGGCCAGGGACTGGTGAGATGGCTCAGCAGCTAAAGTTGCTTTCACTAGTTTGATGACCTGGGTTCAATCCCTGGGGTTTATGTGATGAAATAAATAAATGCTGCCCTTTGACCTCTACACCCATGCCCCCCCCCAACTTAATAAATGCAATTTTTTCTTTCTTTCTTTTTTTTTTTTTCGGAGCTGGGGACCGAACCCAGGGCCTTGCGCTGGCTAGGCAAGTGCTCTACCACTGAGCTAAATCCCCAACCCCAATAAATGCAATTTTTAAAAAAGACTAAGGAAGAGGAGGAGGAGGAAGAGGAGGAGGAGGAGGAGGAGGAGGAGGGGGAGGAGGAGGAGCCTGAGATCAGGAAGATGGATCTTGCCTTTTACGTTACTGTCTAGACCATTCACCCAGTTGAGAGAGCCACCGGTCCCCAGGCCACCTACCTGACCCCAGATGGTGCCTTCTGAGTTCTCCACCTGTTCCCAGCGTAAGCGCTTGACGCTCATGTGGCTGGTCTCGCTGCGGCGGTGGCCCACGCCTCGGGATATCATGGGGGGTGCACAGGGCACAGGTGGCGGTAGAGGGGGTGGGGGCGGGGGTGGGACTGGATGGCTGATCTGGGTGAGGGGTTTGGTCAATGACTGAGGGGGACCTCGGGGACCATCGGAGGTTCGGGAGCCGGGTTTGGGGTCGTGGAAAGGCAGGGGCGGTGGCGGCGGGGGGCTGAGCGGGGGTGGGGGGATGTGGTCCGAGATGGAGGAGTAGGTCAGAGAACTGCCCTCCTCGCTGCTGCTGACACACTCGCTAGCGCTGCTCCTCTCATTGGTCACAAAGCTGCCCTGATCATCATGGAAGCTCATCTGCCCCGGGGGAAAGCAAGTGGGAAGTGAGGCTGGAGCCCTGCAGCCTGGAGCCCGGGTCAAGTGCGGAAACGAGGGGGAAGCAAGAGAAGCCAGGGGCCAGGATAGCAGTCCCATACCTCAGCCTGAGGTTGTGAATGGGATAGCCTGAGGTGCATGGAGGACAGATTGGGACAAAGAATGGGCTGGCCTAAGACACAGTACATATATGGGGGTAGCCTTAGGGAAAAGATAGGATATCCCCAGGAAAAAGCACAGAAGTGATTTTTGCCCCGTGGCTGTGAGCTGGGTATCCTAAGATGACAAATGGGGTAACCTGAGGTAAAATATGTACAATAGCCTCAGGCAAGGGTGGGATAAGTATGAACAGAGAATAACTTGGGGTAGCTCCAGGCACGGACTGGGGTAGCCTGTCATAGACCAGCACAGACTGAAGCAGGTTTTGAAGCAGTTTGAGGCAGTCTGCAGTGAAACAGGCCTCCTGCAGACTTTCTGGGGGACCCCGTAGCTCTATAGACCTCCACCCCTGACTGTCTACGCCCACTCGCATGCCCACCTCCTCATAGTCATTCTCAGGTGTCAGGAAGTCATCCACAATGGTGACGCGGGGGCCCAGCTGCTCGCTCAGCACATCCAGGAAGCGATCTGTGTCTCGGCTCCGCACGGGGCGCGAGAAGGCGAAGAGCTTCCTGCGACTGGGCGGCCGGATGGGGTCTGGGCTTGGGGGGCTGTCGGGGTGGATGGATCCAAGGCCTGGCTGTGGGGAGGGCGCTCTGCTGCTGTCCAGGCTGGCGTAGGGGTGGGACTCCGAGCTGCTGGGAGAGGCCAGACCCCCAGAGCACAGCGGATCATAGCAGGGGGAAGGCAGGAGCCGGTCACTGGGCCATGAGACTCCAGACAGGGTCCTGGGCCCTTGATTGGTGGTGGAAGGAGAGGAAGCCTATCAGCCAGTGCCCAGTAGGGCGTAGAACAGTGCGTTGGGGCTGTCGGTCCTAAGCCGTGCTTTCTTTCTGTGCTATCTCTCGGCTTCATTTCATGCCATACCCTAGCTCATCTGGGAACGTATCTCAAAGGCCTCAGACCCATGACGAATTCTCAGGTAGGCTTCAGGCAAGGGTCGTGAGGCTTCACCCCTGCCCAGCAAAGCTCAGAAGGATGGGTGTGTTCCATCAGTCATCCCTGCCCTCCCTCCCCCACTCCCCACCCCCACGCTTTTTTTTTTTTTCAGTAGTGGAGACCAAAGCCTTGCATATTCCAAGCAAGTGCCATTTGGTTATATCTATATCTCCAAAACCCTTTTTTCCCACTTAAAAAGTTTGTTTTAAAACAATAGTCTCATGTAGCTAGGCTAGCCTTGAACCTCCTAGTAGGTTGAAGATAACTTTGAACAACGTCTAATCCTCCTGCTTCCACATCCTGGATGCTAGATCACAGGTGTGCCCCGCTACCCCCCATTTATTTTATCTGGTGCTGGGGGATAGAACCCAGGGCCTCATGAATGCCAGGCAAACAGTCTGTCAACTGCGCCCCGAGCTCCACTTTTGAAAGTTTTGAGGCAGGATCTTGATAACGTTTTCCAGACTGGCCCTGAACTCATTCTGTAGTCCAACAGGCCTTGAACTGTGATCCTCCTGCCTCAGCTCCCTGAGTAACTGAGATGGCAGGACCGTGTTATAGGCACAGCTGGTCTTGACTGCAGAGAGACGACCTCCCTGGTTGTACCACTCACGAGGCAATGTGTGCCCTTTACAGTGTATCCGAGAGCCACATGCTGACTCAGGGACTTGTTTGGGGGGACACTCTGCTTTTCCACATCACCAGCTGGAGTGAAGACCGCAAAGGACAGACAAGTGAGGGGCCGGGACGAGCCAACCTTGATGAACTATTATTACATAGGCATGGAGTCTCCAGGCTCCCCTGTGACCCAGCTGCACACCTTTTAGGAGTATGTCTGGGAGTACAGATGACAGACAGACAGGGAGCTAGAGGAATAGAAGCCAGTACCTGCTCAGGACCAGAAGTTGGCTGAGGCCATACCTGATGTGCCTACCAGGCTGGGGACTGGTGGAGAGGCCCGGGATTTGGAGACGGTCCCTATCTTCCCCTTGAAGCCACTGTTCAGTCGAGATTCAAGCTCTGCATAGACTGCTGACATCTAGGGGACAACGGAGAGGAGTCCAACCTTGTACTGCTCCCTGTGGTCTCACTAGGACCTTAGAGACCACACATGGCCCATGCCCCAACCTGAAATCAATCGCCTCTGGGACACTTTGGTCTCCACGACACTTTTGGTCACCCACACCCATGATCACTGACATCTGGAAGGCAGAAAGGCCTCACCATTTTGGGATTTGGGGTTTCCGGGAGGGATGTGCCATCGCCAGCCTGACGCTCGCCCGGGATCAGAGGTAAGGGCATCTCAGAGCAGTCACCAGGACCTGCAAGGAAGGCACCATGGAAATCTGATTATGTCTGAGCTCTACGGATCAGTCAAGGCCTGCACAGCCTCCACTCAGCCTCACTATCTTATTTCCTCAGCGCGATCGTTTAGTCTGGGTTGTCAGCAAAGCCGGGTCTGGAATCAGCTGAGTCACATTTCTAGGCAGGTCTGTGAACACACTGTCTGGAAGGATTGACTGAGAAGGGAAGACTCAACTATTCCAGGATGGGCAAGACCTTCCTGCTGCAGCTCAGCTATAAAGAAATGATGGAAAAACAGTACTTCGCCTGCCTGCCTTCCCTCCTTGCTGGCAAGTGGATCTAGCCTACTGCTGCTGCTGTAGCTGCTGCTGCTTCTGCTGCTCCCGCTGCTATAGCCATCAGAACCCAGATTCTTCAGGCTCCCAATGTAGACTGGATGAGCAGCTCTTTGGAATCCTCCAGGCCTTCACAACTAGGTTGAGACCACAGATGCCTCCAGCTGAAGGACTGAGCAGCTTCTGGGTGTCCAGCCTCTCCAGCATGCCGACGGCCATTGTTGGGACTGTGCAACCCTTACGGAACCCAATGTAATAAACCCTCTTTGGGATTGAACTTCATTCTGTGGGTTCTGTCCCTCTAGAGAACCCTGGCTAACACACTCATGGTTTCACTCAGAGCATTCTACAGGAGAGGACAGCAGCTCCAGCCTTTCCACGTGGGGCATTACCACAGCTGTGGCTGGCCTCCAGGCCCTGGGAGCGCAGACTTCGACGGCACATGGAAGACGCCCTCAGGGAACTCCGTGGTTGTGGCTCCGGTGTGGGCTCCGGTGTGGACTCTGGCTCCAGGTCCAGTGAGGATTCAGGTTCTGTGGTGGGATAGGCAAGAATTGTCACAAGGCCCTTGTCTTGTCAACTTCCACAATCAAGGGAAAAGAGGGAAGAACTCATACCACCAAAATGTTGCCTCTGGACCATCAGGTCTTCCTGAGTAACACTACAGTTTTTCCTAAGTCATACTGAAAATAAAACCCAGTGCTTTGTACATGATTGCCAACTGCTTTACCACTGAACCACGCCCCCAGCCCCTCACTAGGGGATTCTAGGCAGGGGCTCCACCACTGAGCCACACCCCAGCTCCTCATTGAATGATTCTAGGCAGGGGCTCTACCACTGAGTCACACCCCAGCCCATCATTGGAGGATTCTAGGCAGGAGTTCTACCACTGAGCCACGCCCCCAGCCCCTCACTGGATTCTAGGCAGGTGCTCTACCACTGAGCCACGCCCCCAGCCCCTCACTGGAGGATTCTAGGCAGGGGCTCTACCACTGAGCCACGCCCCCAGCCCCTCACTGGGGGATTCTAGGCAGGGGCTCTACCACTGAGCCACGCCCCCAGCTCCTCACTGGGGGATTCTAGGCAGGGGCTCTACCACTGAGCCACACCCCAGCCCCTCACTGGGGGATTCTAGGCAGGGGCTCTACCCCTGAGCCACGCCCCCAGCCCCTCACTGGGGGATTCTAGGCAGGGGCTCTACCACTGAGCCATGCTCCAGCCCCTTATTAGGGTGATTCTAAGCAATGACTCTACCACTGAAATGCAGTGCATCCCCAGCCTTTTAGGGTGGTGCGCAAACAGGATCCAGGTATCCAAAGCAGGAAGAGCAGCTGAAGGATGGGAAACGCAGTGGAGGCTGCTCTGTCCCAGCAGGCTCTTCTTAGGAACCATACTTCACACCCTGGCTTACTCTGTGCTGCTGACTGATACCCAGAAGAACTCATTAGGGCAAACTGACAAGGTTCTGGGCACATGCTGCCCTCTTGGGGACCTGGAGCTTCAGGCTAAAAGTCTCCATCCCTCCCCAGTCCTCCGAGCTGTGGGGAGTGGGTACATTAAAAACACGAAGGGTCAGCAGATCTGCAGACGCTGCCATAGCACCTGCAGTGTCTGCAGCAGGTGGGACGCAATGGTCATCGGTGTTTACATGGGTTCTGGGGACTCGAACTTGGGTCGGTCCCTGCACTCGCACAGCCCCAAGTGCTGGAGTTTTTAGGCACGTGGGGGACATGCTCCAATAGAGTACGTGGCAGTGGAAAAATGAGTCTGCAGGTGGCCCAGCAGACCCTCAGACGTTTGCTTGTGCACTGGAGTCTACCAGCCAGGTTGATCTGACTGTGGCTCATGACCCAGGTGATGTGTACTGATGAATTTGTAAACAGGGAATGGGACAGGTGGATTGAAAAGTGTTTACACATGTGCATATTTGCATGTGTGTGTGTGTGTGTGTGTGTGTGTGTGTGTGTGTGTGTGTCCAGCACACGTGTGCCTGTGTACGCATTCAGAGGTCAGAGGTTGCTCTCCGGTCACTCTGCACCTTATACACTGAGGGGTTTCTCACCTGAACCCAGAGTTTGTCATGTAGTTTGCTAATCTGGCTAGTGAGTTTGTCCCAGGGGTCCCTGTAGGGGGTGGTTCAGATGCTAAGGTCCTGTTCCCCTGTTGGTTCTTGATTGATCAATGAAGATGCCAAGGGCCAACTGCTGGGCAGAAGGAAAGAGGCGGGACTTCAAGGTCCCCTCAGGCAGGCTAAGAGATGCAGAAAGAGGAAGGGAGATTTCGCCATGCTTCAGAGGGGGAAAAGGTGAGATCTCAGGCAGAGCGACCACAGCTGCTTCCTCAGGCAGGAGATTAGAACCGCAACTAAGCTGAGGGAGGTTTTGGGTTGCTGAACAAGGAGAAGGTAACTGGGCAACTAAAGTCGAGGGCAGATTTAGGGTGCTGAGCTGGTTAGAGGAGCCCAGCAATGGAACCAATAAGGCAGGTTGAAAAACAAGCTAATGTGTGTGTGTGTGTGTTTCATCTGCAGATGAGGGAACCTGGGCAGGGTTCCACCCAGGTAGCACGGTCCACTTGGAGCTTAAAGCTGGGTAGCAAAACCTACACTCTACAGGTCCCCTGTTCCCAAATGCCTGTATTCCAGGTGGGCTGCCTCACCCACCTGGCATTTACATGGGTCCTGGGAATCTGAACTCCAAACCTCCTGCTTGCTCAACAAGCGCTATGTCTATCAGTCATTCACAGCCCCTGTCTTCCTTCAGAGACACGGTCTCACTATGGGCTACATAGTGAGTCTAAGGCTGGCCCCAAACTTACAGTCTTCCTGCCTCAGCCTCCCCAAGTGCTGAGGCCAAGTTACATGCCTGAGCCATTATACCTGGCTGTGAATTCTCCAAACAAGGAGGGAGCATTGGGCAAGCACTTGCTTAGCATGAGCAAGACCCTGGACTCTGTCCCCATCCATGGAAAAAGAAAACCGGACTGTGGCGGCACACACCCATAATCCCAGCACTTGGGAGATGGAGGCAGGAGGGTCAGGAGTTCAAGGCCAGCCTGGGCTACACAAGAGTTTGAGGTCAGCTTGTCTGTGCGAGACCATGTTTGAGAGAGGAGAGAGGAGGAAGAGGAAGAGGAAGGAACAAATGAGCAGTTCCCGGTTGTGCTGTCTGCTATATGAAGGATGAAGCAGGCGGGGGCTCTCCTCCCAGCCAAGCTCCCCTGTGTTACCAGGCGCCTGACAGTAGGCATACATACGTGAGGGAGAGGCCAGGAGGGGCTGCCAGACCTCCGGGAGACAAGAGCAGGTGTCTGCTCGTTCACCCGACAGGCAGGGGATCTGCCAGTCACTCCCAGGGACTGCTTACCTGTCATGGCGGTGTAGCCAAGAAAGCAGGCAATCTTCTCTTGACACAGCTCCTGCTCCTCATAGGTCAGCAGCTGGTACAGGAACTGCCAGAGCACCTGCTTGGCAGGGGTGTCCAGAACAGGGTAGACGTCCACGATGAGGGTGTCGATGTTCCTGCAGGTGGGAGTGCAGACGCTCAGCACTCAGGGCTGTGGATGAGGTGGTGGTTCCAGCCCCCACCCCCAGAATTCAGCCCACAGAGAGGACGGGAAAGCATTCTCCAGAGATAGTCTGCTCTGATTCAAACCGCAGGCTGGGCTTGGGATGTTAGCTCACTGGCAGAGCATGTACCTAACATTCCCAAGGCTACGAGTTCAAGTCCTAGCACCACCACCCAGAAAACATAATAGTCAAACTCTGGCCTTGCCGATTACCAACTAACTGAGTTTTCCCAAGCTACTTAACTTTTTTCCTTTTCTGGACCATAAAACCAGAGATTAAAAATAACATGTATCGGGGGCTGGAGAGATGGCTCAGCGATTAAGAGCACCCGACTGCTCTTCCAGAGGTCATGAGTTCAATTCCCAGCAACCACATGGTGGCTCACAACCATCTGTAAAGAGATCCGATGCCCTCTTCTGGTGTATCTGAAGACAGCTATAGTGTACTCATATATAATAAATAAATAAATCTTTAAAAAAATAACATGTATCGAGCTGGGGAGATATCATGGTGGGTCACATGCTTGCCGTGGAAGGGTGAAGAATTGAGTTCAGATCCCCAGAAGTCCTGTAAAAGCCTGACATAGCACCTTGAGCACCTCTAATCCCATCATATCCCTGGGCGATGGGAGATGGACACAGGAGAATCCCCAGCAGCCCCCGGGGCAACTGGCCTTGGCATTTGCAGCCATGAGACCCTGTCTCAAACAAGGTGGGAAAGCAAGGACCCACACCCAAAGCTTGACCTCTGACCTTCACAGGCAGGCCCGGGAGCATACATCCACATACAAATAAATACAGAAAGTACAGAGTAAGGCTGTGTGTGACCTGTTTAAGATCAGGGGGTGGTAGGGCCTGGTGAGATGGCTCAGCAGATAAAGATGTTTGCTGCCAAACTCACTGACTCCTGTGGACACTGCGGCATGCACACACACCCTCATATGCAATAAATTGAAAAGGTGTTTTTTAAGAAAGATCAGGGGATAGAGATGAAGAAGCTGTCACAGAACACTGCTGGTATTCCTTTTACATGGGCTAAAGTTCCAAAATTCGCTATAGTAATGGTTACATTTACTTGCACATATACTCAATCCCTAAAACCTCTCAACTGTACCAGTCAATGCATGAACTGTGGTGAGCGAGAGAGTGCTCCGTGATTAAGAGCATATGTGCTACTCCTGCAGAGGACCCAGGTTCGGTTCCCAGCACCTACCCGGCAGCTCACAGACACCTGTAACTCTAGTTCCAGAAGATGGGTTGCCCTCTACTGGCCTACATGGGCACTGCACACATGTGGTACACTTAAGTGCAAGCAAAATACCCATACACATAATTCTTTTAAAGTTAAAAATAAGTAACTGAATTGTCCATCGTATGAATTATATTTTAACAAGATCATTTAAGCCAAATTTACATGAATGGGAAGGAAGAAGGATTGCCACAAGCCAGGACAGCTGTAGCTGTGATTGACTGATTGATTGATTTTAATTCCAAGAGCCCACTGAGGGTTCTTGATGTCCCATAAACTTTCCCTGCCTGCCCCAAGTCGTTCAATGCTTTTCAAATACCTGTGTATTTGCCCAAGGTATTAAAAGTCCAGATTTAGCTGGGCATGGTGACTCTGGCCTTTAATCTCAGCACTGAGGAGGCAGAGGCAGGCTGGTCTCTCTGAGTTCCAGCACAGCCGGTACGACATAGCAAGACTGGGTCTCAAAACTAAAGATGGTATGGATGTAAAAGTTGAGGTTTGTTCTAGGGCGCGTCAGTGGTTCCTCCCTTGATCCTAGCTATTGTTTTCCTTCTCTCCACCTTAAGGAGGCCGAGGCGTTACCAGCAGGGAGAACGGGATGGCCAGCATTTAGCTGGAATTTGGGTGGGGCACAAACAGGTTAGATCCCTACCACCGCTCTTCCCAGGGCACCTGTGCTGGAAGAAGCTCTCGAGAGCCCGGCAGACTCCATAGCGCTCGGGAGGAGTGAGGAGGTGGTCCAGCTGCTGGCTGAAGGTCCTCCCTTGGACTCGGATACTGGAAGGCAGGATGTCCGCCACCCACTGCAGTGAGGTGAGAGCTGACGCCCGGGTCGGGGAATCCAGAGAGTCTGAATCTGCGGGGAACCACAGGCATGGGGAGGCACGGGTGACCCGGAGTCACCAAGGTAGGTGCTGCTTCCCAGACAGCTGGGGTCAGCAGCCTTGTGAGCTGGGGCATGCAATGCTTTGAACAGCATTGAACGCTGCGCGTTGGGCTCTATCGCACCCCCTGGCGGCGTCCCTGGGAAGCGACCAAAACAGTCCTGGGAACGCTATGGCTTGACAGTCTCACCACTGGCGAAAGGGACCGGTCCTTCCTCTACCACCAGCGTGGGCATAGCGCCACTGCCCTGCAACATGGACACCACCTTGTCGTGGGAGCAGTTCCTGAAAAGGAGATGGCCCAGGAGGGCCTGTCAAGTGAGCTCTATCCACCATGTAGAGGCCACCCAGCAAATCCACTGTTCGCGTAGGACTAGCCAGGACCCCAACTTTCATATAAGTTAAGATTGTATACGGTAGAAGCCCCAGGCTTTGGGCAGATTTGCCTGCTGTTGCCTTTGGCATTTCTGGGCAAAGAAGGAACTTTTCCTATGTCACGCTCGGCAGGGCGCCCTTCCAGAGCAAAACGATCAGTCCTCTTTGTTATGTGTCCCCAACATGTCATTGTAATATTTTTTGGTTGGAAGAATGGACTAGAGGTACTGGCGAAGTGTAAGGATGGATTGGAGTGCAGTCCCACTATTGGGTGAGCATGGTGGCACACAACCGTAATCCCAGCACTTGGGATGTTGAGGCAGGAGGATTTGCAGAATTTAAAGCCAGTCTGAACTATATAGCAAGTCCAAGTTGTCTGGACAACCAATCAAGGCCCTGTCTCAAAACAAAAGGTTTAAACGGGTCTGGGAGCCAGGCATGATAACTAACACTGCATCCCAGCGCTCCCAGAGGCAGGTGGATTGTCATGAACTCAAGGCAAGTCTGGGCTACACATCCAAGTCAGCCTGGGATACAGAGTAAGGCACTATCTCAAAATAAAATGCCGGGGACGTAGCGCTGAGATTGCGTTTGCCTAATACAAGTACCTTGTGTTTTATCCCCAGTATGACAGGAAAAGATGCTTTATGTGGAAGAGGCATAGGTCATAGGGCATAGGTCAGAAGGGGATGGGGTCACTGTTAGTGTCCCAAGAGAATTATCACCACAATCACAAGACTCCTCAGGGGTTCCTGACCTCATGTCCAGTCCATTGAGGAAGAGGATCCGGTCACCCGACTTGAGGGATGCATTTTCAGCCGGGCTGCCTGAAGGAGAGAGAGAGAGCGTATGTAGTCAGCCGACCACCATGTAGTGGACTAGGATGGGAATCTCCCCTACTCAACCCCACTGTTCGAGCCAGATAACCATTCTTCAGGTTTACAGGTGAGAATCGACGCTCGGGCTGTCTAAATGGTTTACTGAGTATGAAAGCTTGCTGCCAAGTCTGAGTTTGATCCCTGAGACCTACGTGACAGAACAACTCCTACAAGTTGTCCTCTAACCTTTCACACACACACACACACACACACACACACAGTGACACACACACACACACACACACACACACACACACTCACACCACACACACACTCCCACACACTCCCACACACACTGACACACATACACACACATGCTCACACACACTCACACACTCACACACATACTGACACACACACACTCACACACACACTCTCACACATACACTCACACACACTGACACACATATACTCACACACACACAGACACACATATACTCACACACACTCACGCATGCGTGTGCGTGCACATTCACACACATGCACGAGTGCGCACACACACTCACACTCACATGCACACACACGCACACTTCTCTCTCTCTCTCTCTCTCTCCTCTCTCTCTCTCACACACACACACACACACACACACCCCCCAAATGTGTGGTCCCATCCTTCCTCCTCAAAATAAATAAGTTTAATTTTAAAAGAAGCCTGGAAAAGGCTTCATTTGTGTAGGTGTGTGTGTGTGTGTGTGTGTGTGTGTGTGTGAGAGAGAGAGAGAGAGAGAGAGAGAGAGAGAGAGAGAGAGAGAGAGAGAGAGAGAGAGAGTGAGAGGTTGCGTATGTAGGGGCCCGAGGCTGATACCATCCTCCATCTATCTATCTTCCCCCTCGTTCACGGAGGCAGGGTCTCCCAGTCAAACCTGGAGTTCACCCATACGGCTAACTTGCCAGAGCCCCAGCTCCTTCCTTCAAGGCTAGACTTACCGGAGGTTATCATACCCACTTAGCATTTTATGTGTTCTAGGCATCCAAAGTGTTTAGAGAACAGTGGCTCTAACCATTGAGCGATCTCCCCAGCCCTTACTCTCTGTTTCTTAGCAATGGATGCACTGTGACTAGCAGGCATAGACAGCATTACCAGAGAGGGCTTCATCAGGGTCTGTCACCTCATTCCCAATCTTAGGGACTCAGGGGAACCTGTCCATCCCTCACCAGGCAGGACAGACTCGATCCAGACCGGTCCATGGCCACGCAGAGTGAAGCCGAAACTCTTGTTGCCTTTATAGACACGAACAGTCCTGTGGGAGGAAAAGATGTGTCGGAGATGGGTGAGTTTCCCTGTCTCACCCTGAGAACAGAAGATCGGGGCTCAGGGGATGGACATGTCTCATGTCCTTGTCCTCACAAACCCCAATGCCCAGGACTCAGACCCAAGCAATGTCACGAGATGTCCCCTGCTGTCACCCGCACGCCGTGCGTACCTGCGAGGACCCCCAGGGCCAGTGCGACCGCCCAGCAGCGAGGCCGCCTTCCGCGGGGGCGGCTCATCCGGACGGCGGGGCGCAGCGCTAGCGCGGGTGGACACTAAGAGGCGTTCCGGACGCTCCTCGCTGCGGCTCCGGCGCAAACGCTGCGCGCCCTGCGCCCTCCGAGCACGGCACAGCTTGCCCAGGAGACCCTGAGACACCACCTCGTCAAAGCGCGCCCGGTGCTTCTTGGGGATGAAGATCCTGCAAGGCAAGAGCGGACCACCGAGTCAGGCGCGGTCCCTAAGTGCATTCCAAAGGCACCTCCTAGTGGCTCTTCTGCGCATTCCCAGGGGTGTCCAGGGACATTTTCATTCTCCCCTTCAGTGAACAGACTTTCATTCCCAGCTGTCCTAGACCTGATCCGAGTGATTGCTCGGTAGGTAGAAATGCTTGCGGTCAAGTCTGAAGACCTGAGTTCGATTCCTCAGTACCCACATAGTGGAGGGGTAGAATTCACTATCTTTTTTTTTTTTTATAAATGTGTATTTTCCATTTAGCATTTATTATTTTTTTAAAGATTTATTCATTTATTATATATAAGTACACTGTAGCTATCTTCAGATACACCAGAGGAGGGCATCAGATCCCATTACAGATGATTGTAAGCCACCATGTGGTTGCTAGGAATTGAACTCAGGACCTCTGGAAGAGCAGTCAGTGCTCTTAACCTCCGAGTCATCTCTCCAGCCCAGAATTGACTATCTTAAGACTATAGCAGGAGAGTGGCATCCTGCTTACCCTACCCTGGGAAGTCCGCAAAGACTGTTTCCTATTACCCTAACCTATGCAGGGCCTTCCTGCTCCCAAACCAGTCTATAGAGGCGTTCCATCTCCTGTCTGTCTTCCATCTGTCCGTTCTTTGTCTCCATTCTCTCATGTTCTCACATCTACCAGACCAAGCCCCAGCTAATGCTCTCCTCTCTCCCTTCTTATTTCCGGTGATTGCCAGAGAAAAACTACAACAGCCACTCGTGAAGTGTCTGACTTCCCTCCGAGGGTCCTCATACTTCTGCTTCTCCTGCTTGCTTTCTTGTCCCTGTCCACAGCCACTTCCTTGTAAAAGTGAGGACAATCACCATCTCCAAGTTATGGCTCTGCCTGATGCATTCTTTTTTTTTTTTTTTTTTTTTTTCGGAGCTGGGGACCGAACCCAGGGCCTTGTGCTTGCTAGGCAAGCGCTCTACCGCTGAGCTAAATCCCCAACCCCTGCCTGATGCATTCTTATTTTCCCCCTTTAATATTTTTAAAATAATAATTTCTTAAGTGTGTGTGCATGTGTTCCCAGTCCCCTGCGTGTGCTTAGCAAACCTCTGCCCACTTGTCCCTGCTGGGTACTGAGCTCAGCTATGGAGGCCCTGTGGTGCTCTCCAAGGTGTCAGCCCATAGGTGGTGGGAGGAGACTTAGCCTCTACACAATGCCCGTGCCCTGGGAAGAGTCCTTGGTGCCTATTAGTCTAGGAGCTCTCCAAAGCCAGATTTGTCCTTGGGCTCTGGGTCACAGGGATGGAGAAGAATGTGGCACTGAGCAGAAAGTGTGTGTGTGTGTGTGTGTGTGTGTGTGTGTGTGTGTCTGTCTGTCTGTCTGTCTGTCTGTCTGTCTGTTTATGTGAGATACAACACCACTGTGAGCTTACCGACCCACTTCAGAAGATTCTAAGGCACAGAGAAATCTGTAACTTTCCAGGGTGACACAACTGGCCCATGACAGCTGGAATCAGGGCTCACGACACTAAGTAAGGGCTTCCTGGCTGTACCCCAAGGCTCCCTTCTCTGTTCTTTCTATCAGTAGTCAATGCCAAGGGCATGGTAGGGAGTCAGGAGAGAAGAGGGGAGGGGAAAGAAGGCTTGGTATGCAGCTGAAATACATCCTCCCCTGAACTGGATCTGTATGTAGCTCTCCCTGCCTCTGTGGATAAGGTTAACGAAGCCAGCCAGGCAGAATGAACCCCCTGGTGAGATAGAAGGAACAGAGATCCTTCAGGAGGGCTCATACTAGCCCCACACCCATGGAGTTCTGCTTCGGGTCGGCTACTCTGAGTAACCAGGAGGTCTCCTGAGCCTAACTCTTCCATCTGCCTGCATGGTCTTGGGCCTCTCCTTATTCTGTCTCATGTCAAGGCAGAGCATACAGAGACTGTCCACCTTATAGCTCAACCATCAGCCCCAAGGCCTGCAAGGCAGCAGACCTACATTCTAGCCTGGGCAGGGGGTCAGATGCCCAGAACAATTTGTCATCCAACACTAAGAAGTCAAAGTCCTGCTTGCCAGGTGGGCACCAAACTGAGTCACAAACTGGGAGGTCTGGTGGCTAGTTCTCTGCTTGGCATCCTGGAGCCTGGTACAGAGCCAAGGCTGCCTGCTGAGGCAGACACCCTTCCTGGCTGGCATGAGCCTTCCCTACGGTTCCATCATTGTCTGGCCCAGCCACCCCAGTTCTGGCACTGCTGTCTGTTAATTAAAGTTGGCACAGTCAGATGCAGTAGGGGCGAATTCATTACAGGGACATATCATTGCCTTTTTGACTGTGACAGACTAGCACTGTAGGTCTCCAAGGCTCTGATGCTCTTACTAAGCCCAACAGGCCTTCCTGAGCTCCAAGGATTCTTCCTGAGAGTCACAAATCTAAACCTTCCACTGGGTCACTTCTGCTGCTGGAGCCTCTCCGAGGACCATCCCTTGCCTGTGTGTATTCCACTCCAACCCAGCTTTCTTCACTTAGCCCTTGATCTCCAGCCAGGAAATGTGGAGACAGGAATGGGCACCTCAGAGGCAACAACCTGCAGTTCCTGACAGTGGGAAGGTGCTGCCTTCCAAATTCAAAACTCGATGCAATGGTCTAGATTCTCACTCAGGACACGCGACACCCCCGTTCTCCGTCCCTTGCCCTATCCTGTGAGCCAATGCAGGAAGGTTGACTTTTAATCCTAGCCTTTCACTTCATCCCAGAACTCTGGCTGCCAGCGAGTCCTGGGTACCCAACATCGAAACCTCATCTCCCACATACCCACCAGTTTATTCCCACTGTCCCCAGTTTCTGGACTCCGCCCAGTTTCAATAGGTTGCCCACCCAGAACAGGGAACCCCTCTTGATATCCCAGCCCCCTCCCCCACCTCAAGCTGGCCGGACGCGAGGCGAGAGGTTCCCAGGGGCGCAGAACGCGATGGGGAAGCTACCTAAAGTGCCGAGAGAAGCCCTGGTCCTTCCCCATCTGGATCTGCGAGGGCGGTGCGGCAGGTGCGCACCGGGCAGCGGGTGGCGGAGCCCGCGATGACAGAGAGGGCGCCCGCGTTTCCACGCGCCTTTGCTGGGCGAGCGTGCGCCGCCCCTCCCGGCCAGTCTCCGCACCGTGGCCCCATGCCCGCCCATTCTTGGTAGCTCCGCCCCACCCCTCCTCTCTTCTCCCTGCCCGGGGACCCTTCAATTAGCTGGGGCATCCGGAGTAGAGAGATCCGGGTGATTCAAGGCTGTCAAGCTCCTTCCTTCGTCTCTCCACCGTATTCCCTCTCCAAGAGTCTTGTCTGGGATCTCTTGGCCCAGCGCCCTGGTCCCCTTACAATGGCTGCAACACTCTTACAGCCAACAGCCAACACCTTTTTGAAGAACTCCCTTTTGCAGTGCCCCGGAAGGCATTTATTTGCACAGGACTTCCCAGGAGCTGGCCAGTGCTGAAAATGCCAGGGGAAGAGTGAGAAAGGAGAGAGACCTTTGAATACAGTGGCCAGGGCCACAGACAGCACTTCAGAGCAGTGGATGGCTATGCTAGAGTTTATGGATTCTAGGGGAGATGGGAGCACCCCAGGGGTTTTGAGATCTTGGTAACCAAGGGAGGAGGAATTCCAGGAGTCAGCCTGAAAAAGGTAGAGGACGTGAGGAGAGGCTAGGGTGGTTTTGTTTGTCTGTTTTTCAGTACTGGACCTTGAACGAAGGTTTCACACATGCCGCTCAAGTGCTCTACTGCAGGGATACATCCCCATGCCTCTTCTTACTTTGAGAAAGGTTCTCATTAAGTTCTCCAGGCCGGTCTTGAACTCGCTCTAATCCAGGCTAGCTGTGAATTCTCTTTCCCTTTCTCTTTGCCTTCTTCTCCTTCTCCTTCCTCTTCCCCTCCCCCCTTCCCTCCATCTTCCTTCCTTCCCTTCCTCCCTTCCCATAAGGTCTTATATAGCCCAGGAGAGTCTCAAAGTTGCTCTGCAACCAAGGTTAGCCTTGGGGGTCTCCTGCTTCCACTTCCTGGGTACTAGGATTACAAGCATATACCTCCAAGCCTGGCTCTATTCCATTCAGGGAACCAAAGTCAAGCATCTGTCCATGCCAATATGCACACTGCTAATATTCCCAACCCAGACCTTGAAGGCTTGATCCTCCTGCCTCAGCTTCTTGAGTAGATGGGATTATAGGCCTGCTCCACCACGTTTGGCTGAGTGATTACATTTTGAAATACAGAAGTGGGCCAAGGATATAGCTCAGTGGTAGAGCATGTGCCCCCAGCCCCTCCCTTCACTCTCGCCCCCACTGCTCTGTTGTAATCTCTCAGAGCTGTTTTACTCTGGCAGAGGCAGCAGCTGCCGCTGCAGCCTATTCATACCTTGCCCTCCTCAATCTACCCCCATGCCTGCGAGCACAATTCTCATCCTGAGAGCAGCTGACAGCAGGACCACGACTGACCCATGGTGACAGAGACGTTCTCGGTCTTGCTTGCCAGCATCGGCGCCCTAGAACCTGCCACGCCCAAAGGCTATAAAAACCGTCCAATGTGCTGACAAGAGAGACGAGGACAGCATTGGATGAATGCTCACGCTGCAGTCTGGGCATGCCGCTTCCTTCATGGTCAGGCCACCTCAGGCACGGACAAGCCTGAGGGGACAAGGGGGTGGGGGCAGTGGTGGGGGCATTTGGCCAGGTGACTCAAGACAACACAGAGTAGATGCCTCGGGGAACAGGCAATTTGTAGACTTGTCTACAGTGCCTGCCTCGGTGAAGGAACCTTATCAAAGATCATTCAGGAACAATCATTCTCAAACAGAGGCAACTTTGTGCCCACCTCTCCCCCCTGAAGACATTTGGCACAAGCTCAAGACGTCTTTTTGGCTGCCACAAAGTGACAGCTGGGAGAGGGATGTGGTGCTGGCATCTAGTGGGTAGAGGCCAAGGATCCTGCTTCTAAGCAGCCCATGTGCACAGGGTAGCTCCCACACAGAGAAAAGGTAGGACCCCAAAGTTGTACTGGAGAAAGAGAGACCCTCCATATGGGAGACCAACACTACCCGACCACATGCAATACTGGGTATTTCTATATCAGCGCGCGCGCGCGCACACACACACACACACACACACGCACACACACGCACACACACACACCATAGCTGCACCACACACAGGTTTTTGGATCTTTGTGTATGGTGTGCATGTGTGCCTCATGGATGCTTCCATGAGTATGGGCGCATGTGCATGTGAGTGCCGCTAGCCAGCTTGCTCTCGGGACCCAAGGCTGAACGATTAACAAGCGACAGATCTGGGGATCTGAACTCTGGTCCTCATGCTCACGCCAAAAGCACTGGGTCACTGAGACGTTTCCCCGGCCCTCACATGTAAATATTTTTATTTTGGGAGACAAGGTATACGGCTGGTCTCAAACTCACAGAGAGCCACCCGCATCTGCCGTCTGAGTCCTGGGATTAAAGGAATGTGCCATCATCGCTGGTTAATTTTAGTTTACTTATTTGAGAAAGGGTCTCACTATGTAGCTCTGGCTGGCCTGGAATTCCTTACGTAGATCAGGCTAGCCTTAAACTCTCAGAGATCTGCCTGCCTACATTACTATAATTATGATAATTTCTATATATAATATGTACTATATTACTATAATTTATATACTATATTACTATAATATATTGTGATATATATATATATATATATATATATAGTGTTACCCTTGCCTGAGTGTGCATGTGGAGGTCAGAGGTCAACAGATGTCTTCCTTGACTGCCGTCCGCCATATATTCTTTCAAACAGGCTCTCTTACTGAGCCTGGAGTGAACTGATTAGACTAGACCGAATGACCTGTGAGCTCCAGGAATCCTGTCTCCGTCTCCCCAGCACTGGGAACACTGTGCTTTTACATAGGTGCTGGGGAGCCAAAATCAGGTCTTCATGCTTTCATAGCAAGCGCTTTGCCCGCTAAGCTGTCTCTCCCACTCTATCGTGCCATATAAATACTTCTTGTGGGTGGTACAGGGGGTCACACCCAGGTGTGACCACACCCAGGAAAGAACTCTGCTACAGGACTATCTCTGGTTTTTGTCTTTGTTTCTTTACGATAAGCTCTCCTTATGTAGTTCATGCTGGCCCTGTACCCCATTTATAGACTCAAACTTGCAACTCTGACTCTAATGCCTGAGTGTTGGGTTTACTGAAAGTGTGCGCCCCCACCTTTGGCTCCAAGAACTACATCATGGTGTCCCTGAAAGGACCCTATGGAAGGAGTACCTGTGGTCCCACCTTCCGGGCAGAGCTCACTTACAGGGTTTCTTACCCAGACCCCTGTTGGGAGCACATAGATAAAACAGCCCTATTCCTCAGGCAGCCTGTGAAGATCTGTTTACTTGCTCAAGGCTGTACCGTCACTGAAGAGACCCCAAGGTTCCAGCTGGAAATTCCAAATCCCACCACCTCCCCCATGCCAGCGGCTGCATTCTCTACCTATCTCACCCTTTCCTCCCCCGTATGACATCCCCCAAGCCCCGCTGCACTTTCTCTCCCTTCTTGGACGCATCACACTTTCCAAACGGCCTGTCCTGTCCTAATTAGAAAGCCATTTTACCACTTAATCAGATCGAGAGTCCTTGGGGGACAGACCCAAATTAGGTTCCAAGTGGCAGCAAGAAGCACTCTCGTAAAGGAGCAAGGTGCCTTTGTGTACTGTGGCCACAAATTCGGACACATGCAAGGCCTGCGTTGTCCCAGACCGTAGCCACTCCCTGTCTATGTAAACACTTACAGCGTGACTAAGGAAAGCCGGATAAACTGTATGTGTAATGGACAGCGTCTCATGTAGCCCAGGCTGGCCTTCAATTTGCTGTGTGGCCTAGGATAACCTTGTACTTCCGGGCCTTCCACCTCCACTTTCCCTCACGCTGAGATTACAGGCACACGCCACCATCCATGGTTTTGTGCAGTGTTGAGACTTGAAACCAGGGCCTCGAGGTTGTGACTACAAACTTGCAGTCTTCTTGCCTCGGCCTCCCAAGTGCTGGGGCTACTGGTGTGTGATCATGTATATTTATGAAAAATTCAACCACATTAAATAACCACACGTACTAAATGGCTACTGTGGGAGAGGCCTCTGCAGTCACTCCAAACCCTACCCCCCATCTCAGGCCACACTCCTGTGTTCTGAGTGGACTCTCACCTCCATGGGAAGATTACTTATTTATTATTTATTTATAGCCAGGGTCTTGATAAACGACTCAGGAAGGCTTTGAACTTGTGATCTTCCTGCTGTAACCTCCCAAGTAGGTGTGATTTCAGGCGTGGATCTAAAGAAACCTTTATGCACACACACACACACACACACACACACACACACACACACACACACATCTTCTTCATCACCATCATCATCATCTACCATCTTTTGTCTACTCAACCTCTTACTTTAAGCCTTGTCTGTCAGGGCAGTGATTCTCCATTGTCTTTATTCAATGGCAAGCCGAGATACCCCTGTTCTGGCCAGATGCTTGGCCCTGAACTCTCTGGGGTGACTGACCTTCCGGTTCCAGGACATACTTCCGGACCCCACTGAGGCCCAACTTTCTGAGGTATAGATCTGACACCTGCTGAGTCCCTGCCCTGATTGCAAGAGTCTGGGTTAGCAATGGCTTGCCCCTGAACTTGGACTCGGGTCTCAGAATTAGCTTGCTGCCTCCGTGATGCTTTCTTGTCCCTTCGGAGACTTCTCCAAGAAGCTCTGCCCCCAAATCCTCGGCATCCCAAGAGCCCAGCACACAGTGGGGACATTGGCAGCTGGTCAGCTCCGGGGAAGGAGGGAGATGTTCGGAAATTCGGATATGTTGGGATGGTAGTGGTGGGGAGGCGTTGCCTGAAGTCCCCGCTGCCTTGTTACCCTCCCTTCAGAGCCCAGCTGGGCGCCGCCCCCTCCTCCAACAACCTCCCCAATTTTCCTGTCGCATTTGACACCCGCTGGCGACACAGGCTTCCCATTCATCCTCCCGGCAGCGCCCCAGGGAAGCATCGGGCCACGGGGGCATTCGGGAGTGTCCAGGGGTTCCCGCTTTTTTCCAGGGTCTAAATCTAGACCACCTCCTCCCGTTCTGATCCTCAGCTGACAGGGGCCTGTCGGGCGCTTGGGGACGAAAAGCAGAGAGGCAGACGCCGCCGCTGTCCCGAGAGAGGTGGCGGGCGGAGACAGAAGCCCCGCAGCACCGAGATGAAACCGGGAAATCTGAGCGATCCTCCCGCTGAGTCTGGCCTGGAGACAAACGCACCAAGTTCCCTGGGGACAGCCGCGTCCCCCTACAAGCCCAGCCCCTCATGGAACTGGGCAGAACCGAGCTCTGCCTATCTGTCACCTCCCCAGGAAGTCCTCAGCCCCCTGCATCAGCTCCGCGACAAATTCCGCTCTAGAAATAACTTTTTTTTTTCTATCCAAAGCTCTTTTTCTTCTCCTCAGCAAGAGTCAGTCCCCTCACTCACCCCAGGCAGCTCATGGTGGCCTCTTTCGGTGGCCTCCTATGCGTTTCGCTGCAGAGTCGAGATGCTGAGCCCGGGCTGGTGGGGGCGGGGGGCTGGCCAGCCCAGTCCCTGACATTGGCCAGGCCCAGAGGGAGGGGCAGACCGCGGGGTGAATGGCAGCGAGGGGAGGGGGCAGGCTGAGCCCGGAAAGGGGGAGGGTTCGGGCAAGAGCCTGGAGAGAAAGCCAGGCAAGACCCACAAACAGAGTATGAAAAATCCCAGAGGCTGCCTGATCGAAGCTGCGTGCAGAAGGCCCTCAGTGAAGGAGGCCAGGGATAGGGTATTCCTGGCTCACCTGAAGTCGCCATGGCCCCCACAGGAATTTCCTCAAATCCACTTAGAGGGTGAGTTAAAGAGGTGCTACTGCACAGCTAACTGGGTCCAAGAGCCTGTGACAACTATTGATTTGCTCTGTGACCCTCTCAGTACCTCGACTTGACTCTTCGAATGGAGTTAATTAGGTGACTTAGTGTCCTTTAAGGATCTAATAAAGTCCTTGGCACACTGTCACCTCATCAAAATCACCACACCGGGGCTGGTGAGATGGCTCAGTGGTTAAGAGCACTGACTGCTCTTCCAGAGGTCCTGAGTTCAAATCCCAGCAACCACATGGTGGCTCACAACCATCTGTAATGGGATCAGATGCCCTCTTCTGGTGTGTCTGAAGACAGCTACAGTGTATTCATATAAAAATAAAAAAAAATAAATAAATAAATATGTAAAAATCACCACACCACCACCACCACCACCACCACCACCTCCATCATCATCAAACTGATATCCACGAGCCCTAGTGTTGGGACAGGGGAGATGTCTCAGTGGTTAGAGCACTTGCTCAGCGAAGCACGAAGACCCACGTTCCACCCTCAGCACCCCACCACCAACACCAAAGCCATATGCAGTGACTCTCTGTAACTCCCCTGTTGGGATGGCGGGGAGGCAGAAAGGTGCAAACCTAGGGCTCCCTGGGCAGCCAGGCTAAAAGGAGACCTGCAGGTTCAGTGACAGGTGTTAAAAAATACGGTGGAGATGGCTGGGTACGGTGTGTCCGACAACTCTAATTCCAGAACTCAGGGGGCAGAGGCAGGTTGAGCTTTGTGAATTGGAGACCAGCCTGGGTTATACAGCAAGGTCCAGGCCATCTGGAGCTACACAGTTAATACCCTATAAACGCATGTGCACGCGCGCGCGCGCGTGCACACACACACACACACACTAAAAGTAAAAAAAGCCCGATGATGAGGTGGTTCACACCTGTAATTATATCATTTGGGAGGATAGAGCAGGAGAATCTTGAGTTCAAGGCCAGCCTGGGAGACATAAGGAGACTCTATCCAATAATAATGATAGCAATAATAATAATAAATATTATTATTATAAATAATAATGAACACAAATAATAATAAATATTATTATAAACAATAATAAATATTATTATTATAAATAAAAGAAGCATGGGGTTCCAAGAGGCAGAGAGCAGGCACTGCCTGTAGGATTGTGTGGGCGTCCGAACCCACACAGCTGACTCCTCCATATTGTGTCTCAACCCCAGTCACAGTATGGAACTGAGACTGTCTTGGTGTTCTCAGTGACTGCTGCAATTGTGTTTTGGGACAGAGTCAGGGCGCTGTGGCTTTACCTCAAGAAGTGGTCCTTCACAGGCTAGCGTTAGCTGTCCCTCCCATCATCACAAACACAACCGCGGTGACAGGCTCGCCTGCGTTCTACAGCTCAAGAGCGGCCCCTGTGTCCCACCTTGAGTGAAACCCACGGCTCTTCCCATCTTGCCATCCACAGAGGTACCTGAGGTTGTCCAGGACCGGACCCTGGGCCTCACTGGGCAGTACGAGAATGAGGGTCCACACCAGCTCATCGACCCGTTGCTCGGCAGCAAACTGCTTCAGGGCAGCAAACACCTGCTCCTTGGCTGTTGGCTGATCCCCCAAGATGTCATCTACCTGCAAAGAGAGGGTCGCAGGTGAGACCGTGGAGAGTTCTCAGCTCACCTCCGAGGGACGGCTGACACCGGAAACACTTTGCCCACCTGACCTCACTTCCCTCGCCTGCCCTTGAGACGGAGACTTGCTTTTCTTTTCGTTGTTGTGTTTTTGTTTTTGTTTTCTTGTTGTTGTTCTTTGTTTTTGTTTTTGTTTTTTACTCTCTATGTAACAGTCCTGACTGTCCTGGAACTCGATTTGTAGTCCAGGCTGGCCTTGAACTATCAGAGATCTACCTGCCTCTGCCTCCCAAGCACTGAGATTTAAAAGCCTGTGCCACCACTGCCTGGCGTGAGATCTGTCTCTGTTAACTATTAACATCTGCATTTTGTACCCAAAGAGCTAAGGTCACAGAAGCTGGCAGAGAAAGGACTTGTAGAGAAGTCATTTGTGGAAGAGACAGTTCACCCAAGTGCTATGAGTCATAACGTTACCAGATCAGGATCTGCACCCAGGAGCAGCCACTTTTTAAAAAACAAAACAAAAACAAAAACATGTATTTGCATATTTGCGGAGGTCAGAGAACCATTTGCAGGAGTCAGTTCTCTTCTCTCATGTGGGTTCTAGGGATTCAACTCAGGTCATCAGGGCTTTTAGTGAATGCCTTACCCACAGAGCCATCTCACCAGCCCCGGAACAGCCATTCCTACGAATCAAAGGACTTAATAGAAGTGCTTAAACACGTGCCAGGCGCTCACTAATTGCTAGTTACTATTATTATAATACTATGTTGGTGTTCCAGTTGCACAGCACTGTTTGCTAAGGGTTCCCACAGCGTACATTCTGGTTCCATAAAAGCACTACAGAAGGTGTGCCCTGTCATGAGTTCTAACTCTTTCTCTGTCTGAACTTCATTGGCAAGTTCTTTCTCTTTGTGCACATAACTAGCTAATGTTAATAATGGAACATCTATTCAGGGGGGTGTGGGGGCCATCGACACTGGGCGTGCAAATGCACACAATGTTCCTGGAAAATAGCTTGTTAATATTCCTAAAGCGCTCTCTCTCTCTCTCTCTCTCTCTCTCTCTCTCTCTCACACACACACACACACACACACACCCCACTAATTCTTGTTCCTGTTTTGCAGTACTAAGGATGGAATCCAGAGTCTCCTCATGCTAGGCAGTGCCACTAAGCTACGTCCCCAGCCTTCTGTGTGTGTGTGGCATTTACCTGTGTCCATATTCCTATGTGCGCATGTGCAGGTGGGAGCCAGAGGATGCCATGGGTGTCTTCCTCAGTGGCTCTCCACTCTCAATCGTGTCCCCTTTTGGTTTTGAGATGATCTCATTTGGCTTTCCAGGCTGAGCTTGGAACGCCACTGTAGCCCAGGCAGGCCTTCAACTTGTCATCCTCCTGCCTCAGCCTTCGGAGTAGCTGAGATAACAGGCCTGAGCAGTCGGGTCTCAAACTCAAACCTAGTATCCTCCTGCCTCTACCTCCCAAGTGCTTGGCTAGCAGGCACACATCACTGCAGCTAACTGAAGCCCATTCTTCCATTCAGTGACCTGCTATCTGTGAGTTCATCAGCTCCTGACAAGACAAGTGCATGATGGCTTGTGAGTGGCATTACATTTTTACTGCATGTGTGCATGTGTGTGTGTGTGCATGCATGTGCCACAACAACATGGGGAGATCAGAGGACAACTTTTGGGAGCTGGTTCTTGTCTACTGTGGGTTCCAGTTTAGGCCATCAGGACTTCACAGCAAGGATGCCTCTTCTCCTGAGCCATTTTGCTGTTTCTGCTACCGAACCTTGGAATTGACTGCTTTCCTTCTTTAATTTTTTAAAGAGCTATTTATTTATGTACAAGGATGTTTTGTCTTGTCTGTATGTACATGTGCACACTAGAAGAAGGTACTGGATCCCGTGGGACTATAGTCATGAGTAGTGAGTTGCCACGTGGATGATGGGAATTGAACTCAGGACCTCAGGAAGAATAGCCAGTGCTCTTAATACTGAGCCATCTCTCCAGCCCCCCTGACTGATTTTTTAAAAAAAAAAAAAAAAAAAAAAGCAAAAAAACAAAACAAAACAAAACAAAAACAAAAACAACAACAACAAAAAAAAAAACCAGTAGGGCTAATGAGACAGCTCCATGGTTAAAAGTCCTTGCCTTCCAGAGGACCTGGGTTGGGTTCCCAGAACAAATCTTGGACAGGCTCAACTCCTGTAACTCCAGCTCCAGGGGAGTCCCATGCCCTCTTCTGGCTTCCAGGGGTACTGCACAAACAAGGTACACATACCCAGCCAATATACAACGCACAAAAAATGAATCTTTTAAACGTTTATTATTATTGTGCATGCGTGTGCATGCGTGTGCATGCTATGGCCCAAGTATGGAGGTCGGGGACACCATATGAAGCGGTTCTCTCCTTCAGTCTGTTGGCCAGGATTGTGTGGTATTTGCTTTTACATACTGAGCTATATTTAAAGTCCCCATTGCTTTCTTAGGTGGCCCCACCAGTGCCCAGGGCAGACTTTCTAGAGAGTGAGAGTAGTGGACACGAGTTAGCATTAGCAGGGGATATTGAGGCATTCTGAGCAGAGGCCACTCCCTGCGTGTTCGAGTCCTAACACAGTGACACTTGGATGTATGTCACTGTCTATACACCCATCAGCTATTGTGGCTCCTTATCTTGACTCAGGTCCAGCTTCAAGCATCAGACCGGGCACACAGCGTACAGCAGGTACTCCTCGCATATTTTTGTGGTGAAACTTAAGGGCGGCGGCCACTCGTCGTTTCCTAAAGTCCCCTGCTCACCGCTGTTGTCTCCAAAGCGTTAGGACAGCCACCGCCCACCCCACCCCCCTCCTGACACACACTTTCGACATTGCAAGGGTTGCAGCTTTGGAATCAAAGCCAGCAGCCAACAGCCTCATTTCAAAAGAGCGTGTGGCTAGCTGCGAGGATGTTTTATGTAAGAAAGAGGAAAAAATAGCTCCCCCTCCTGGGGCCCGGGCCACAGGACGGTTCTTGTGTCAGTTATTACCCAGATGTTCCCAACCTACATCTAAGCACGCGGCTCCATCACAGGACGCTAATGGGTTTTCTATTAAATATCAGCGACTCAAGGAGCAAAAACTGGGGCAGGCGCAATACAGGTGGGAACCTGTGGGCTTGGGGGGTGGTTATAATAAATTAGTGGGGGTTCCATGGAGGTCATCTCTTCTTGGGATCTACCCACTTTGGGGGAGTCCCTGGTAAGCTCCAACTAGAATCCACCACTTTACATACCTCCCCCCACCCCCCCACCCCCCGCTAAAAAAAGATTTCATCAGAGCGTCCCTGATTGCCTGTCTGAGTCCGTCTTCACTAGTCCTGCTTCCTGGGCAAGCCTGTTTGTCCTCTCTGCCGTGCTGGGGGATCTAACCGTGCTGCTCTTCAATTCCTCGGTAGTTAGATGGGACAAGCCTTCAGCCTAGCAAAGTCACCTGGGAAGGCAGCTTATGTGACTTGTTCTTGTCTTCCCTCTTCCTCCTCCGCCTTGATCTCCCCCTCCCCCCGTATTTTAACGTTAAGGAGAGGCAAATGCATGTTGCAGCATGCAAGTGGGGATCAAAGGACACTGTACAGCAATCTCCCCCTCTGACCTCCCCACTGCCCCTTTCAGCTCTGAAGCTTCACATTGAGGTGGTCAGCCATTTTGGAAGACTGTCTGGACCACTATAGAGAACTTTGTGTGGTTGGCTAGTAAACCTTTTATGTTTAGCTTCTGAGACACGCTCCCCCCCAAATCCTAATGGTCTCCTTCCTCCATGCACCCACCTACCGAAGGCCAGGATTCCCTTCTACAGAGGACAAGTTTAGGAGTTCAAATATCCTTGTCGAGAAGTAGAAACCAAGTTTCCAGGCTTAGCATCCAGGTCATGTGGAGTGTCAAGGTTCCAAAGAATTCTCTGGTCACACACAATTCATCCTTTGATCTGCTGGAGCCTGGGCTGGATGAGGACACCTACCTGTCCATCTGTCTATCTACCTACCTACCTATCATCTGTCCATCTGTCTATCCACCTATCATCTATATACCCATGTATCATCTTTTGCTTTATCTCAATCAACCTTCTATCACCTGTTTGTAGTTATCTACCGACCTACCTGTCATCTAGCCATTTATCTGCCTGCTGTCTCCCTCGTCTGCCTACTTACCTGTCTAGCTATCATCGATCAAGCATCTACTATCTTACATATCATCTGTTTATTATCAGTCAGAGATTCAATCACCTATGAATCATCTGTTTTGGAGGCAGAGTCTCACTATGTAGCCCATGCTGGCTAGGAACTTGCTTTGTAAATCTTTCCCTAAGAATTTTGCTCACCCAGCAGTCAGCAGGCAGATAGATCTCTGAGCTCGATCGAGGTTAGCCTGGTCTAACCTTGAGTTCCAGCACAGCCAGGGCTACACAGAGAAACCCGGTCTTGAAAAACCAAAACCAACCAATCAACCAAACAGCAAAACAATCAGACAAACAAACAACAAAAACTTTTCTCAGCTGCTCCCAGGGTCGTGCCCAGCCCCTTCCTCCTCTGGACGCCTTACCTGGCAGCTGAACTCCTGGGCCTTGCGCCTACGCTCTCTGTGTACAGCATCGGGTCTGGCACCACCAGCCAAACGCAGCAGTTCGCGGCCCAGAGGGAAGCTGCGGCCAAATCGCGGGCTTAGCCAGGCTGCTGTCAAGGCTGTGGGGCCGCCCTCGGGGCCCGGGAGCACACCGAGGCTGGGTGGTACTCGAGGGCAGCGCCGAGCCAAGCGCACAAGCTGCTCACGGCTCAGGCCACCCACGGCCAGACCCTCCACTTCCAGGATCTGATCCCCCGGCCGCAACCCCCCAGCGTGCGCGCTGCTTCCTTCAGCCACCTCTATCACGAAGCAGGGGCCAGAGCCGCCCAGCTGGAAGCCGAAGTCCTCAGGCCAGCCTTGGTTGGTGGCTGGCATTGCTGCTGTGGCGGTTCTGCTGGAGAGAGAGGAGAGGGACAGAAGCCGGTATGGCTGTCTGTGGAGGCCTTTCTAGGCCTGAGTTCCTCTGCTGGTTTGCTGGACACATTCAGGTGTCATATCCCACTGAAGCATCATATGCTGGAGACGCACATGGGGCTTTGACGAAGAGGGCAGAGGTCAGCTGGGGTACTCCTTCAGTGCTCCAGGGAATACACTAAGACGGGGTGGGGTGGGGTGGGGGTGGGGAGGGATGGTCTCGGATGACATCACCAATCTGGACTGTAGAGAGAAAAATTTCCCCTTTTGTTATGAAAGACCAAAAGTATTTATTCGAAGTCTAAATTTGGGTTTCTTGTTTTGTTTTGTTTTAGGGTGTGGCTAGCTGAAAGCCAACATCCCATCTCCCCCCTTGGGGGGGTGGGGGTGGTAAGCAAGTGATCTGCCTCTGAGCTTTATCTCCAGCCCTTTCTTTCTGTTTCGATATAGCGTCTCATTAAGTTGCCCAGGCTGACCTAGAACTAACTCAATAATCTAGTCAGGCTGTGGACTTGTGAGTCTCTCTGCTTCTCAAGGAGCTACAATTACACGCCTGCAGCCTGCACCACCAGGCCCGGTTCTCTTTGTGTTCTTTGATGAATGAGGTCACGCCTTGGTCCAGGGCCTGCTTTATCATCTGGCTTCTATGAAGCATCCATTTTCCAAGGTTCCCTCTTTGTAACTCTTTTCCATCTGCCAAAACCTCTCTCAGTTCCAAATGAACCGTATGCTTTAGAAACCTAAGTGCTTGAAGCAGGAGGGGCGGTCCCAAGGGGCGGGGCCGTCCCAAGCGGAGGGGCGGTCCCAAGAGGAGGGGCGGTCCCAAGGGGCGGGGCAGTCCCAAGAGGAGGGGCGGTCTCAATGACCAACCACAGCCCAAGAGGCACATGAGCCTGCCTGACGGCTTATGTGCCTGTGTCTGCATCCTCAGCACGAATGCCATGCGCTACCCCACCCCCACCCCCAGTTCCAGGAACTGAACTCAGTTTACTGACTGAGCCATCCTGTCAGCTGTCTTTAATTTTTTTAAGGCAGAGTCTCAGTATGTAGTCCAGGCTAGCCCTGAACTCACAGAACTCCTCCTGACTTTAGCCTCTTGAGGCCTAGGGTTTGTCTGTTGGGGGTCTAAGAGCTCCTGATGCTGGCGTAAATGTGTATGTATATGCACACGCGTATATACTTGAAGAGTCTGGTAGAGTGTTGGGCTCCCCTGGAGTTGGAGTAACGGGCAGTTGTAAGCTCTGAGGTGTGGAAGCTGGGAACTCGGGTGTTCTAGAACAGCAGCAAGGGTTCTTGAGCACCAAGCAATCCCTCCAGCCCCTCGGAGGCTGTGTGTTTTCCTTGCCAAGGAAGTCCGGGCTGGTCTCAAATGCACTGTGTACCTGAGACTCACCTTAAACTTCTGCCCCGCCTTCTCAGCTGGAATTACAGGGGTGCCCTACCATGTTCATATTAGCATGCACACTTTTGTGCCACCTCAGAGATGGACTCCAGGGCTTCATGCATGCTAGGCAAGCCCTCTACCAACTGGACTACATCCCCAGCCCAGGAAGGCTGAGTTTTGAGAGAGCCCTGCACCCAGATGTCTTTCTGAGTTCAGTGGGGTCTTGAGACCTGCCTACAGGAGTCACCTCAGGGATTTGCTCTCCAGGGAAGCAGCCCTCCCAAGGAGGCCCAGGGAGTCACTGCTTAGAACCTGGAGTCTGTTAGCAAGGAGAAGAATCGAGCTTTCTAGTAGCTTGGTGAATTAGAAGTCCTCTAATGTCCTCTAGGGGATAGGAAGTGAGATGTCTTGTGCCACTTGTCATCAGTGAACACCTTGAGAATTCTTCACAATGGGCAAGGTGGAAACTGTCGCAGCCTGGGGTTAAGGGGTGGCAGTATCCATCCTGAGTCTACGGATAAAGGACCTAGTCCATCTCTTCCTTCTACCGCCCATCTCTGCTTTAATAGTTAGGGACTTTGAATCTGGGTAGGTTCACGCCTATAATCCTGGCACTTAGGAGGCTGAGGAAGGAGGATCATGAGTTCAAAGCCGGCCTGGGCTACAGGTGAGCTTGTGGTGGTTTGAATGCTTGGCTTAGGGAGCAGCACTATTAGGAGGTGTGGCCTCGTTGGAGGAGGTGTGGCCCTATTGGCGGAACTGTGTCACTATCCGGGTGGGCTTTGAGAGCTTCTCCCTCGCTGCCTGAGGATGCCAGTCTCCTCCTGGCAGCCTTCAGAACGAGATGAACTCTCAGCTCCTCCAGGGCCACGCCTGCCGTGCTTCCTGCCACGATGATAACAGACTGAACCTCTGAACCTGTAAGCCAGCCCCAATTAAATGTAGTCATTTATAACAGTTGCCTTGGTCATGGTGTCTCTTCACAGCCATGGAAACCCTAACTAAGCCCGAGCCCATCTCTGAAAAACAAAGAGCTAACTGGGAACTGAGTTTAGAACTAGGGTTCGCAATCTTTTTCCAAACACATTTATTCTGAGCAGCTCACCTATGCTGGGTGGAAGAGCTACCTGGGCCCCCCACTCCCTTTTCCACCAAATTCGGGGGGTTTACCAGTATCAAGAAACGGGTCAACTAGACTGCTGAGATATCGCGGCTGGTAAAGACACTTGCAATTAAATCTGAGGGCTGGAGTTCGATCTCCGGAAACCACATAGTAGAAAAAGAGAAACAGTTCCTTCCATGCTGTCCTCTGACCTCCGCACATGCGCAGTGCCAATCTTCCCCACTCCCTCCCCCCTCTACCCTCCAGCCCAACTACACAAAGTAAGTCCGCAGGAGGTGCCCTGGACTTGTGAACTGTGTCAGACTTTCTGCTGTGTCTCCATTCACTAAAAACCAACTGAACTGCCCTTTCCTTCTCGTCCCCTGCTGCCTCATTCCCAACTCCCACCTTCACCTGCCCAGGATGCAGGATCTCCAAAAGGCTGATTGGTTTATCTCATACATGAGTTTAAGTGTGTAGATTTCTGGGCGCCATTCCCTACTCCCCACATCTGCCCACTCACCCGCCACTCTGAGGTCTCCGGTGGTCAGAGGACAAGGTCCAGCATTTGTAGAGCATCTAGGGACACCAGCTTTCTGTCGGTTCTGTGTCGCTCGCCCGGGGCCTTGGCATCTGTTACTGATGCACGCCCGAGGGGACAGCTGGAGTTTCGAAGGCAAAGTGATCCCCTGGGTAACCTGAGAAGCTCCTGTTACCAGGTAGACCAGCAGGATGACTGACTGGACAGCTTGGCCAGGGCCCAGGCTATGAGGGGCAGGCAGTGGTCCTCAGGCAGACATGGAAACTCACTGGGGTAATCAACCTACGAGCCTGGAAGGCAGGTAAGGTTGGAGGACTGACATCAGTTCAATGGGACCATTGAGGGTAAATGGTATGACCTGGTGGGACAAGAGATCCAGTCTCCACAGAAAACGTCATAGCAAGATCGTTATTAGCAATGGAAAGACCCACACCAGAGAAAATAACTGGGAAGCTGGGATACGGATCAGTAGATAGAGTAATCATCTAAAATAAACCCCCAAACAACATGGGGCTGGTGAGATGGCTCAGTGGATACAGGTAACAACTGGAAATCTGAAGATTTGAGTTTCATCTCTAGTCACATAGTGAAGAAAATCAATGCATGCAAGTTATCCTCTGATGTCCATTTGTGAACCCTGGCATATGCAAACACATATACACAATGAATGAATGAATGAATGAATGAAGTGTAAAAAGGAAACCAATTCGGCTGGAGAGATGGCTCAGTGGTTAAGAGCACTGACTGCTTTTCCTAAGGTCCTGAGTTCAAATCCCAGCAACCGCATGGTGGCTCATAACCATCTGTAATGAGATCTGATGCCCTCTTCTGATGTGTCTGAAGACAGCTACAGTGTACTTATATATAGATAAATAAATCTAAAAAAAAAGGAAACCAATTCGGATGTGTCCGCATTGGGGTGCTGATCTACAAGATTTTGGAAATCAGGGGTTGGGGATTTAGCTCAGTGGTAGAGCGCTTGCCTAGCAAGCGCAAGGCCCTGGGTTCGGTCCTCAGCTCCGGAAAAAAAAAAAAAAAAGATTTTGGAAATCAACAGAGCCTTTGTAACTAAAGGCAGAACGAAGTACACACACACATGTATCACTTGTACTCTGGTTGTTAGAGATATTTCCTACCGGGGTATCAGTTAACGATTCTGAAATTATACTGTGCGTGCACACTGGGATTGAACAGTTCGGTAAGTGGACTGAACCCCCTAAAACTGTGAGCTCAAAGAAGTCTTTCTTTCATGATAGTCAGTGCAAATTGTCAACTGGACACTATTTAGAATCTTGTGGGGGAAAGGTGTCTGGGCATGCCCATGGGGATTACCTTGATTGATTAATTGAGGTTCTAAGACTGGTCTACTATGGGTGGCCCCATTCCCTAGTTGGTGTGGTGGACTGTATAAGTAGAGTAAGGGAGCTGAGCAGCACTGTGTATTCATGGCTCTCTGCTTCCAGATTCTAAATGTGGTGTGACCAGCTGACTCAGTCTGCTGCCTTGACTTCCTCACCATGACGTGCTGTACCTTGAACAGTGAGCTGAAACAAAACTGTTCTCCCTTAAGTTGCCTTGGTCAGAATATTTTATCACTGCCACAGACAAAGAAGCCAGACACGTTCCTTCAGTTGTCTTTGCCAGGCATTATAGATGCAAGTATAAAAAACAAACCAGCCTACCTGTAAAGGACATAGAGGACATGCCCATAACGGGACAGTGACTTCCTACCAGAGATGACAATATGAAAATGGGGCAGAGGAAATAGTGTGTGGAAACTTGACAAATAACACCCCACGCTGTTACCAAGGTCAAAAACACTGACAAATCACTTATGTAGTACAGAGTCTTGCATCGATTCTGTGACAGTGGCTAGCACCTTGTCTTGCACTATGACAGTGGCATTTTGCTACCTCTCCCCAAGGGCTTAACTAGACCAGGGGAAAGAGCAGGGAACTCCTGTTTGAATTTCCTCCCAATGCTACCCAGTTCTTGATTTTTTTTTTTTAAAGATTTATTTATTTATATTTATGTATGAGTACACTGTTGCTGTCTTCAGACACATCAGAAGAGAGCATTGGATCCCATTAAGATGGTTGTGAGCCACCATGTGGTTGCTGGGATTTGAACTCAGAACCTCTGGAAGAACAGTCAGTGCTCTTAACCTCTGAGCCATCTCTCCAGACCGATTCTTTAATGCTTTCAAAATACTTATTTAGTTGTGTGTGTGTGTGTGTGTGTGTGTGTAGGCTTATGTTTTTCAGAACCTACTTTAGTATACTTAATGCTTCAATCTCCCCTGTAGCCCACCACCCACCAGGGGTAGTGGAAAGGAAAGGTTAGTAGAGCCAAGGAGGATGTGGACCTGTTTAGAAAAGTTCTTTGGAGCAAGTCCGATCTGCGTTGTCAGGATATCAGCAGTTCAACTCACACAAATCAGCAGCGGTAGTTCAGTCCACTCACAAACTCCATCTATGAACCAGCAGTTCAGTCCAGAAGAAATTTCAAGGCTCTGCTAATCTGTCCCAATCTGAGGAAACACCTGGAAGCCACTGTGGACCATCACCAGAAGTTCTTTGGTGAGTTTCTCTCTATGAAGTCACTGCAGATGATGATCAGCAAAGAGTGGCAAGGAGAACCAACACCACCCAGCCCAGCCCCCTGTCTGTTGGGTTATATTTATACCCTTCCAAACATCACGTGTTCTCTCAAGCTATAGCAAATCATTGCATGCTCTTTTTCCAGGAAGCTTCCAGGAAAACACCACATGTCTGTTCTGCAAAACATGTCTGCTTCAGCAAAAACATCCTCAGTTTCTGGGAAACATCACATGACACAACTGAGTCTCCAAAGAAACCAGAAACTCCCACTTCCCATGTGCATGTTCATGTGCATGCGTGTGGATGTTGTGTGTGTGAGTTCATGCATGCGTGTGTCTGTGCGTGTCTGTGTGTTTGCTTTGGAAGACCATAGCACACAAGTGAAGATCAGAGGACAATAAGCAGGAGTTGGTCCTTCCCGTTCACCAATTGGACTGCAGAGATAGAACTCAGACTGTCAGGTTGAGTAGTAGGTGCCTTCGCCTACTGAGCCATCTTGCCAGGCCCCACATCCTTCTCAATGCATATTGCCATAGCTGGCTTCAGTGTATCAGCTTGACACACCTGGAAAGAAGGAGCCTCCATTGTAGAATTACCTCCAGCTGATAGCTGGTGGGCACGTCTGTGTGGGCACCTCTGTGGGAGCACATCTGTGGGAGCACGTCTGTGGGAGCACATCTGTGGGAGCACGTCTGTGGGAGCACATCTGTGGGAGCACGTCTGTGGGAGCACATCTGTGGGAGCATGTTCTGGCTTGCTAGTTGATGTAGGAGAGCCTAATCTATTTTGGGGGGGGGGGACACACATAGGCCTAGGATGTGTAAGAAAAGCAGCAGAATGTGGTCCTGGAAGCAAGCCAGTATGTGGCATCCACCACTCCAGTTCCTCCCTCCAGGTCTCTTGCCAGGGGCTTCAGCCCAGACTTCCCTCAGTGATAGACTATATAGCCTGGAGGTGTGTGTGGTGGGGTTAACCCTTTCCTCCCCAAGCTGTTTTGGCCACGGTGTTATCTATCACAGCATCAGAAAGCAAACTAGAACACGTGTGTACGTAGGCATGTGAGTTTTCAAGTATGTACAGGTACAGACACTCGTATGTACAAGCATGTGTACACATGTGTGCATGTGTGTGTGTGTACGTGTGTGTGTGTGTGTGTGTGTGTGTGTGTGTGTGTGTGTGTGTGTGTAGGGACCAGAGGACAATCATGAATGTCAGTCTCATAAATGTCTTCTGCCTCCATGGAGGCAAGGCTTTCATTAGCTGTGGGCTGGGATAGTCCCAGGGATCCTCCTGTCCCTACATCCCCATCACTGGGTTACAGACATTACAGATGCCACCCACATCTGTCAATTTTGCATGGATGATGAAGATGAAACTCAGTTCCTTGTGTTTGAGAGGAAAGCACTGGGTGGACCAAGTTTTTTCTCAGTCTTTTTGTTGCTGTTGTTGAAACATGGTCTTGTTGAGTATCTCAGATTGGCCTCAAACCCACGATCTTTTTGTCTCAGCCTCCTCTGCTGTAGGATCACAGTTGTATGCTATAAAGCCCAGATAGTACTTGAAAAGTACACAGATCGGGCTAGAGAGATGGCTCAGAGACTAAGAGCACTGACTGCTCTTCCAGAGGTCCTGAGTTCAATTCCCAGCAACCACATGGTGGCTCGCAACCCTCTCTAATGGGATCTGATGGATGCCCTCTTCTGGTGTGTCTGAAAAGAGCAACAGTGTACTTGCATACATAAAATAAAAAAAAAAAAAGAAAAAAGAAAAGTAGACAGATCATCCGATGTGAGTAGGGCCTGAGAAAGGGCTTTGAATAAACGGATTCTTGGAGGGAGCATTGGAGTGGTGCTGAGGGTTACCTGAGAAACTGTGAGCTTTCTTTCCACCCCATGACAAAATGCCTTAGTCTGGCCCCATTGTTTGTAGCTGGTGTGGAGACAACACAGCAGGAGAGACAGGTGAGCCAGGGGGGACTGTGACCTAGAACTGTAACCCAAGCCTTTCCTAACCCAGGTTGCTTTGGGTCAGAGTGATTTATCACAACCACAGAAAGGAAACCCTTTCAGTAGATTAACCCTTCATTTTTAGTGCCATCATATTATGCCTGTCATTCTCAACAGCCTGGAGCCAAACCATTCATGCACAAGCCTTGGGGCATTCTCTATCCAGTCTCTACTAAACTCTGAATTAGCTGATAATAATAGGTCAATTTTGATTCATTGTATTGTGTCAGAATGTTCCATGATAACACCAGACAACACATGGTGGAGAAAGAGGGTGTGAGTTATAAAAAGACTTTGTGATTGATTAGCATTTCCGTGAAGCCAAAGGTATTTTAAAAATGAAGTTTGTTTTAGGGGTTGGGGCCATGGTTTAGCAGTAAAGAGTATATATGCTTTTGCAGAGGACTGGAGTTCTGTTCCCAGGACCTATACTGGGTAGCCCCTCACTGCCTGTTTCCAGGGGATCTAATAATCCTCTCTGGCACCCGTAGGCACCAGCACTAGTGTGCATACATTCACACAGAGAGGCACACATACATATGTAGTTTTTAAAATTAGACAATTTTTTTTAAAAAAAGTTTATTTTAAATATCCTTTTCTTGGCCAGGCATAGTAGTTCAGGTCTATCATTTCAGCACTTGGGAGACTGAAGTAGGAGGGCCATGAGGCCATTTAGTAATACTGACTGTGTCTCAAAATAATATGTACAAAGAGGGCTGGGGAGTGGCTCAGTGGTAGAGCCCCTGCCTAGAATCCCCCAGTGAGGGGCTGGGGGCGTGGCTCAGTGGTAGAGCCCCTGCCTAGAATCCTCCAGTGAGGGGCTGGGGGCGTGGCTCAGTGGTAGAGCCCCTGCCTAGAATCCCCCCAGTGAGGGGCTGGGGGCATGGCTCAGTGGTAGAGCCCCTGCCTAGAATCCCCAGTGAGGGGCTGGATGTGTGACTCAATCTTTAGATCTTTTGTTTTGCATGGCCAAGGCCTCGACTTCAGTTTCCAACACACCCTAAAATGTCCTATTGGATGCGTGAGATAAAGACAGGAAGCTATATAGGCCATCAGGATCGAGCGATGTGCTTTCTAGCCTCACTGCACCATGCTGTGCTTCCTCTCTGTGTTTCTCTGTCTCTCTTGCTCTCGTGGCTCTCTCTCTCTCTCTCTCTCTCTCTCTCTCTCTCTCTCACACACACACACACACACACACACACACACACACACACACACACACACACACGGTCTATCTGTGCTCTTTTACCTTATACCCTGGATAAACTCCCTCTGTGGAGCCTCTGCGTGACCTTGGATGAGCAGGAGTGGTTCAGAGCAGGGCAGGATCCTTGCATCTGATCAGATTCTGCTGTAACAGAAGATACATCAGAGCGAGGCATCAAATGCTTAATGGACTGCTTAGTTGTTGGGCTTGTTCCGCAATTAGACGCGAGCAGCGGCAGTCACATGAACGGCTTGGCAAGCTTTTTTTGTCGTCTCTATTAACAAACCAAGCCAGGTGTGGTGATGCGTGTCTCTAGCGCCAGTGCTTGGGAGCGGGAGGCAGGAGGATCAGGAATTCAAAGTCATCTTCGACTACATATTGAGTTGAGCCTGGACAGTTTAGGAACTTGTCTCATAGGATAAGCGAGCCAGGCGTGGTGACCCACGCCTTTAATCCCAGCGCTCAGGAAGGAGATGCAGGTGGATCTCTGTGACTTTCAGGACAGTCAAGGAAATCGTAAGACCGTGTGTCAAAAGAAATCAACACATGCTTTTAAGGCAGGCAGATCTCTGTGGGTTCGGGGTCAGCCTGGTCTACCCGGGAAGTTCCAGGACAGCCAGAGCTACACACTGAGACCCTCTCTCAAAACAAAACTTGGAACGACATAAACACTACGCTCAGAAGCATAACCCCCTCCCATATCCTACCATATCCCACTTGCCGACGTCAATGGTGGGGGTTAATCTGAATACACTTCCGGAGGATAGGTCATGATCAAGGAGTTAGAAAGAAAGAAGTTAGCTTTTTTTCCCCCTGTTGAGAACTCCTCTCTGTAAGGTTCACAGCTATTTTAGTGCATTTTATACAATCTCTTTGTGTGTATGTGTGTGTGTGTGTGTGTGTGTGTGTGTGTATGTGTGTTGCCACACCCAGGTTTTTTTTTTTCTTTTTTTTCGGAGCTGGGGACTGAACCCAGGGCCTTGCGCTTGCTAGGCAAGTGCTCTACCGCTGAGCTAAATCCCCAACCCCCACACCCAGGTTTTTTGAGGGTAAGGATGTCTGCTAGGGAATTTGACTCAGGTCTTCATGCTTGCAGAGCAAACATTTTATCTATCAAGCCACCTCCCCAACCTTAACAATCTATTTTATTTTATTTTATTTTATTTTATTTTATTTTATTTTATTTTGAGACAGGGTCTCAGTGTAAGGCTCTGGCTGGCCTGGAACTATGTATCCCCAGCTATCTTCAAAATCCCAAAGATCTCTCTGGGATTAAAGATGTGTACCACCCCACCTGGCTCACTTAATTTTCATTTTTATTTATTGTTTTTTGAGACGGGGTTCCACTACAGCCCTGGATGGCTTGGAACTTGCCATATTGATGAAGTTTGCCTCGAACTCAGAGCGATCTGCCTGCACCGCCATACCTAGTCTGTTTTGTGTGGGCTTAAATCAGGGCAGGAATTTTATGAACTCAAGGTGAATTACGTTTATTTAGTGTGAGTCCGTGTGTATGGAGGCCAGTGGGCACATGTAGAAGCCAGAGGACAGTGTTTGGGAGTCAGTTCTCCCCCTCTACCATGTAAGCCTCCAGGATTAACTCAGTTTTTCAAGTTTAGTGGCAAACCCCTTTACCGAGTGGCCCAGCTTGCCAACCACCAAATCCCACCTCGATAACCCCAGTTGACCCTAATAATTTTCTTAGAGGCCCCATCTTCAAGCACGCTGCTTAGGACTGTAATATACGAATTTACAGAGAGCACACACATTTACTTCCCAATGTCACGTCTAAGAATTCGCCTGAGAGAAACGCAGACATAACTCCGTACACGGTCTTAGCCATACTGAGAGCAGTGCTGTGTGAGGTCCACTGTGTGGCAAACATCCCCGAGAGAGTTAATCCATCACCACGTGACTCATCCGGAGAGATGGGAACCTTTGGACCTCAGATAGAGAACTGATGGTAAATGGAAGAAACGATCCCGCGTGAGTTTGACTTGGCAAAGCATTGAGTTTAGAGAGGCCACCTATGGGAAGGCAGCAAAGAACTGGGACTCATAGGCAGCGATGCCACCAAAAAGCCCACAGAACCCTACTTCCCGGAGTTTCATGCCGTTTTCAAGCAGCTTCAGCACAGAATCTATTCCTCCCAGCAACTGTTCATTGCGTACAGGGTGCCAGCGAGGGACCTTGGGTGTCTTTAGTTTGCTGAGTTTCTGCGTCTTGTGATTTTCCTCAGCTTTCGAGAGTCTTCTCCGCCTCCTCTCTCTAGCAAGGGGCGTTTCAAATCGGAGAAATAGCTAAGCTATATGACCGAAGGGAGGAAAAACGGATTTGCAGGGAGGAAGAACACCACTGCCGAGCAGTAGAGAACCAGTCACATCAAGATGGTGCAGACTCAGATGTGGAGGGGGCGGGCATAAGATGTGCCCGTCAAAATATCTACACCCGTCCAGGCAGGTGAAATGGCTCAGCGGGTAAAAGGGCTTGGCATGTAAGCTTGATGCTTTATCCCCAGAACCAGGTAAAAGAGGCCAGCATAGTAGCTGGCCCTTGTAATCCTAGTGCGAGGGACGTGAGAAGTCAGATCCGTGGGACTCTCTGGCCATCCAGGCTAGCTGTGAGGTGACTTCTGGGTCAGCCCCTAGCACTACATAAGTGGCGTGATCGTATACTGTCAAGAGCCATTTAGGAAAGGCTAGAGGCATGCAAGTGACTTTCCTGAAGGTGGCCCACTGTTTTTGCATGGCTTGTGATTGGTGATCTCTGAGAGGCAAGGTCCCAAGAGACTCCATCCCAGAATTGCGTCCTGCTGCTGATACGTCTTTCCTGTCACTATTTCCTAGCCTAATGATTCCTGGGCATTTGTCTACCCTATTGGGCAGACGTTCTGCAGATCAACATTGAAGATGAACTTTCACAATTAGGCTGTTTAGATGAATTAATGATTATATAGAATTCTCGATTCGATTAAAATAATTTTAGAAAGAAAGTTTTTTGAGATGGTTTTAGGTGTTTTTTTTTTTCAGAAGGTGCAACAGAGTCAGACTCAAGAATATAGAATGTGCCCACTCCTCAGAACAGTAAGTAAAGGCTGCATAATAAAGAATACCATGAGCTTTCACAGCTACACTAAATAGAGAAATAGGTTTTTGACAAATCCATGATCAAGGAAAGACATTCATTCTAGGTCCAGGGATGAAGCCACAGGTGTGCACTATGACAAAGTGAAACTATGTGAAACTGTTACTCTGAACTTATAATGAGCTTACAAAATGAAACAGTGCTGTGAACTTACTATCCCCATCCTTCTGTAACTCCTCTTTTGTGCAACATTTTATCTATGAGGTAACTGTCTAAAGATATTTTGTCTCAGAAGGTACAAAAAGGCTAGAGAAAAGAACTGAGGTGGTGGCATCTGGGGCTCTGCCACATCCAGTGAACATATATATGTATATGTCCGTTTGTCCATACATACCTATGTGTATGTATTGTAGATATGCATGAATACTTGTAGAGCTGATAAGACAGGTGGTCAGGCCTGACCAGAGTATTCTTGTGTGTACGAAGGTGTATGCATCCGTGCATATAGCCTGTGTGCGAGATTTTAATTCTTGCCTTTCTTTTCTCTCTGGTTCACAAAGAGTTAATGAGTTCTAAGTCTCTTGATTGACCAGCAAGAGGTCTTTGGGCTAGAGGAAGAGAGACCAGTGCTTATTAAAGCACAAATGAATAGTAAGACAGTTACAGAGTACGAAACCATCTCTTATCAGCACAGAACAGTAAGAAGGAGTTAAGTTTCCATCAGCTTCTGGCCCCCCAGAACAGAAAGAGAGTGCTACAAGGCCATAGGTCATCAGTCTTTGGCCTCTTTCAACTCTGAGTCCTACCTCAGTACTCGTGATGACTCCTGGAAGGTCCCCTGCAGGGTCCTTCTCTAATCTCAGAGCAGTGAGGCAGACAAGCAGGTCAGAAGTTTTGTTTACATAGTGAATTCAAGGTCAGCCTGCGCTACTCAAGACCTTATCAAACAGGAGAGAGGGGACAATAAAGTGCTTGCCACACAAACTTGAGCACTTGAACTCCATTCCCAGCACCCAAGTTAAAAGCAGAGTTTGGATATACACTTGTAATACCAATTCTGAGGAGATGGAGAAAGATCCCTGGGGTCTCCTCGGTGAGACTCTCGACAAACAAGGTAGATGACTCCTGAGAGCAAACAGAGCTCAAGGTTGACCTCTGACCTCTACACACACACACAGGCCCATGTACTTGCACACACACACCCGAACATACCACACACACCACACACACACACACACACACACACACACACAGAGTTCATATACACACAAATAAAAATAAAAAAAAACTTTTGAATTTCTTAAGCAGTATATTCCTAAATCTGTAGGGTCGGGAGAAGTCTTGGATACTGAGCCAGATCCAGGGTTTTTAAAACTTTTTTGGGGGGGGGGCTGGGGAGATGGCTCAGTGGTTAAGAGCCCCGACTGCTCTTCCAGGGGTCCTGAGTTCAATTCCCAGCAACCACATGGTGGCTCATAACCATCTGTAATGGGATCTGATGTCCTCTTCTGGTGTGTCTGAAGACAGCTACAGTGTGCTTATATATAATAAAGGAATAAAAAAAACCTTTTTTGGGGGGTGGGGGCAATGTGTGTTACCCTACACAAGTGAAAGTCAGAGGGCAGCTTGTAGGAATTCATTCTCTCTCCATCACGTGCATCCCAGGGATCGAACTCATTCCACTTGGCTTGGCAGCAAGCCCCTTCAGCCCCTGAGCCATCCTACAGCAGATCGTTTTCATACATCTCTTACTTCACCCAATTGTCACAATTCTCCTAAGAAACCCAGAACCATTAGCCCGGTTCAAACAAGAGAGACTAGAATAGCGTTAGAGGGATTATAGAATGTGTCAAGATCACTGAGACTTGAGTGGCTGAGGCAGTGTTGCTTCTTGACTTCAGAAACTATGGTCTATCCAGAGTTCTTTGCCACTGGGGAAAATAGTAAATCCACGGACGCTGAGGACTTGAGTCAATGGGTGAAGTTCTCGCTGCACAAGATGAGGAACTGGGTTCAGTTCTGCAGCTAAAGCCAAGTGTGGCAGTGTCCATCAGTGACCCCAGCACTGGGGGAAATGCTAGGACTGGGGACAGGAAGCTCACAGTGGAGAGCAATTGACAACACCCAATGTTAGCCTCTAGCCTGCCCTGGGCCCGCACACCGACATGCGAGCACACAGGCGTGCCCCGCACACATACACGTGTGACAGGTTTGGAATTTTGGTTTCTTTAAAAACATAGAAATAGGGGTTGGGGATTTAGCTCAGTGGTAGAGCGCTTGCCTAGTAAGCACAAGGCCCTGGGTTCGGTCCCCAGCTCCAAAAAAGAAAAAAAAAAAACAACATAGAAATAGTATAAGAATGTGTTTTCATTTTAATCCCAGGTGTGGGATATGGGGCAGCTTCAGACTGTCCACAGCAGCTGACGATGATTTACCTCTCGCTCTAGCAGAGGCATGGTTTTCCCAGCCACAGATAGTTTCTCCGGTTGCGTGACGTTTGGAATTCTGTGGACTTGTCAGAGGGTGTATAGATGCTACGGCCCAAACAGGAGGTGTGGGGGGTGATTGCTGGTCGTTTAGGGAAGTTGTTTGTGGTTTGCTAGTAGCCATGCTTAAAGAAGAAAGAAAAAAGAAAGAAATTAGATTCAGGGATTTCTTTCCCTCTCTCCTTGTCTCTCTCCTATCTACTGTGAGGGGGGTGAAACCAGAGAGATAAAAGATGGGGAAAGGAAGAACCTACAAATTAGCAAGACTACACACTCACACTCACACACTCACACACACACTCACACAAAGAAGTCAATCATGTGTTCTCTGCCCTGGCGTCTAACACAGCCTTCAAGAGCGTTGTCATTTTCTGAGGGGCAGGAACGTCTTTTGTGCTAACGAAATGACTCTTGGTGGGATTCTGGGTACCACAGGGTGGGGGCTGGTTGCCAAGGGAACCAGACATGTGATTAGAGGGTTGGCACTCTCAACTCCACCCCTATAATCAGTCATGTCACCGAAAGAACCTCTATAAAACCCTGCAGGACAGGCTTCCGAGGGTGACTAGGTTGGGGGACAAGAATCAGGCTTTGTGCTTGGGAAGGGAGTACTGTGAGTCCTAACTCTGGGAACAGAAACTGCCAAGCTAAGGACCTTCCCATACCTTGCAAGATGTATTTTCTGGGCAGATGAGATGGCTCAGTGGATAAGGGTGCTTGCAGCCAGGGCTAAGGACTTGAGTTCAGTTCCTGGGATCCACAGAGTAGAAGAGAACCAACTCCCATAAGTGGTCCTCTAAGCTCTATACATATGCTGTGGCACACCCACACAGATCCTACCCCACCCTCTCAAAGACGACTAGCTACATAAATGAGATTAAAACATTTTTTTAAAAAAATGTATCCTTATCTGGTTCTTTACTTGTACCCTTTATTCTTCCATAAATATTCTTTTTTTTATATGTACACGAACACACACAGAATAAATAAAATTTTATTTTAAAATGTTATTCCATGGGGCTGGAGAGAGGCTCAGCCATTAAGAACGCTGGATTTCTTTCTAGAAACCCGATTTTCTTTCTCTGCATTCACATGGCGGTTCACAACCGCCTGTAACTCTAATCCTGGGGATCCAATGCTCTCTTCTGGCCTCTGTGGGGATCAGGTGCACCGATGTATATGTAAAACAGCCATGCACATACAGTGAAAATACTTTTAAGGTTGGTAATCATAGGGCTGGAGAGATGACTCAGTGGTTAAGACCTCTTCTTCCTCCTCCAGAGGGTCCCATGCTCAGTTCCCAGCACCCACATGGCAACTCACAACTGTCATGATTTCAATAAAGATTTATTTATTTATTTCATGTATGTGGTTACACTGTCGCTGTTTTCAGACACACCAGAAGAGGGCATGGGATCCCATTACAGATGGTTGTGAGCCACCATGTGGTTGCTGGGAATTGAACTCAGGACCTCTGGAAGAGCAGTCAGTGCTCTTAACCATTGAGCCATCTCTCTAGCCCCTCTTTCCACCTTTATGTAGGTTTTAGGGATTGACTTTAGTTCACTAGAGTGGTACAGAGAGTACCTTACAGACTCCTCCTTTTTCTCTCTTGATACATAGCCCAGTTTGGCTTCAATCTTGCTATGTAGCTGGTGGTGGCCTTGAACCCCTGACGTTCTGTCCTTCATCTGTTGAGTGCTAGGATTACAGGCTTGATCCGACTCTGTTGTTGTCCTTGTTGACTTTCTGTGTGTTCTGCATTCTCTCACCAACATGGCAGTCAGCAGAAGCTGTTAAGGAAAAAGAAAGCAGTATTCATTTCGTATGAGAAAGCCATGATGAGTAAGCCAGTAAGCAGCGTCTCTTCATGGCTTCTGCACAAGCTCCTGCCTCCAGGTTCCTGACCTGTTTGAGTTCCTGTCCTGACTTCCTTTTGTGAGTTTGAATAGGAAAGTGTAGCCAAAAAAACCCTTTCCTTCCTAACTTGCTTTTGGTCATGGTGTTTCATCACAGCAACAGAAACCTCGAGACAAATGTCGTCGCTGAGCCATATTAAAGCTTTCCCTAACAAAGCAGATGGGATATTAGTCAGTATAGTTAACACTAGCTGCTGTAACAAACAGCCCCCAGAGTTTCAGTGCTGGGAGCACCAAGGTCAATTACTCTGAGCTCACCAGTATACGCGGCTCACATATACATGGTCTTAGTCCTCTCTTACGCCCACTTCAATATTACTTTATCTTGTTTTCCATGTCTTTAGAAACTGTGTTGTGCTTTCATATACGGCTCTCCCTACAGTGGACATGGATCCTTTAAATTGAGCAGTGAGCACCTGGTGAGCTGGTCTGCAGCCATCTTCAGAGCCAGGGGGGGTACCTAACATCCTTCTCAATTCCATGGAGTCTGTGGGAGGCCCTTTCTACCGTTTCCTGTTGGCCTTACCTGTTGGCACTTCACTGGGGACATCAGAACACACCTCATGCTGGATTGATTTGTGTGTGTGTGTGTGTGTGTGTGTGTGTGTGTGTGTGCTTGCAAACACATGCACGTGCACATGTATGTGTGTGAAGGCCAGAATTGACACTGAGTGTCTTCCTTAATTTTCCCACCTTATTGTGTGTGTTTGTGTTCTTTATGTGTGGCCGTAAATATGTATGCAGAGACCAGAGAAAGACATCCAATGCCCTGTTCCATGCACACGGGTCTCATGCTGAACCAAGCACACCATTCCAGCTACACTGGTTAGCCCCTGTGATGCACTTGCCTCGGCCACCTCCCTACTGGTGGGGCCCCAGGAACGCACAGTCATTTTTGTGTGGAGCCTGGAGGTTTGAAGTAGCAGCTCTTGCTTGCAGCAGTGCTCTTGCCCACCGATCTCTCTCTTTTGCTTTGTATCCATTCCACTGGCCCCGTGACACGAGAGCGTTTTTGCCTCTTCTCTCTCCATCCTCCTAAGGAACGGCGTCCATTCTCCATGACCTTGCAGCACTGCGAAACAACAGCTCCGTGGATAAAGTTTCCTTCTCCTGACTTGAATATACATTTCCTTGAATCTGCACCAGGAGACGGCTGCCAGGAAGGAACTTATTAATAGATTCGCCTTTGAGTCCAGAAACTAGAGGACAGGCACTGTGGATTCTCATCACCCGTGGCATCCACATTCCCACTTCTGCACCCTTGGGTCCATATTGAACTGGGGGGACATTTTTAACATGTTCCTCCCACCATTCCAAATAGTACAACTTATTATATGCCCATGCATAGACTGTCTGTAAGGAACTGTGTTTCTTCCTGCCACCCCCAAATCTCCTTTCTGGGGTTCTCTCCTTCTCTGACCAGCTACTGGGTAGAGAGAATTCCCTCCTGGTCTCCCACCCACATACTGCTTCAGTATAGGTTATACAAGTCACACTAAGGGGCAAATTCTATTTTCTTCCCCTGTCATTGGTTCAAGGGTGAACCTATGTTGGGAGTTAGCCCCAGCAAGGGATACTAGGCTGCCTATCTTTCCCCCTCTTCTGTAACCATCTATCAATGTGGGAGCTTGATGACACTGCTCTATTGTGCAGCCTGGAGTTCAGATCTCTAAGTTCGCTGCTAACTAAGGGTTAAGAACGTCCCCTTCTGGCCTCTGTGAGCATATGTACATGCACATAGACAGACAAACACGCATAAGGAAAGCAGAAAAATTAACCTTTGAAAACAAATAAAGTATCCTGACACCTTGTTCTAGTTTTATTTCTGTTACCATGATAGAATAACCTTACCAAAAACAGCTTAGGGGAGCAAGGGTTATTTTATTATAACTCCAGGTTACAGAATAGCAGGTAAGTTAATGCAGGTGATCACAGCCAGTCAAGAGCAGAAGGAAATGAATGTGTGAATACTTAGAACTCAGCTTTCTCTACTCTTACACAGTCCAGGGTTCAAAGCCAGGGAATGGTTCCACCCACAGTGGACTGTTCCTCTCACATCAATTACAATCAAAGCAATTCCTCACAGACATGCCCACAGGACAACCTAAGCTAGGCAAAACCTCACTGACTCTCTTCCTAGATGATGCCACATTGTGTCAAGCTTGTTATTAAACAACTAACCATCACTCTTACTCTTACTCCAGAACCTTCTTGCTTTGTTCTTCTGTCTGCATTTGTTAATTGCCTGTTTATGGCATCAGTGGCCAGTGTTTACTGAAAATGCTCTAGGGACACTTCCATGTTTAATCCTCACAATAACCCACCAAAGTAAATTCTCTTATCCCTACTTTTGAGTCCGAAGAAACCGGAGAAACAGAGAGGTCAGGTGACCCACCTGGATTCACACAGTAGGCGCTATCGGAAACCAGGAAACTCCATCTCTGAGCATGCGCATTAGTGCCTTTACAGCTACGCTAAAGAAAATGGCTCTCCCTTCCCTTGCCAACTCTACCCATCTTCATGGCAGGATGTCCGCAGGCCCAGTTCTGTAAATGACAGCCTTAGGTAGCAGCTCACTGTGGAGACCAGGCTGGACTTACATTCACAATCTTCCTGCCTCAGACTCCTGGGTGCTGGGATGGTAGGCGTGTCCCACTATGCCTGGCTGTGTGTGCACACTCTACCTTTCCTTGAGTTCCCAACTGATATTTCCATCCTGTGTTTCTTGCTGGAACTATCTTTCCATCTGTCCACAGCAGAGCTCAAAGGGTCAGAACGCCCTTGGGGTCAGAGCTCAAAGGGGACCAGGACGCCCTCGGGGTCAAAAGTTTTATTATTTACTTTTCTCATTGCTGTGAGAAAATACCTGGCACTGGAGACTTAAGGAAGGGCTAACACGTTAGTTTTGTTTTGTCTGTGAGCACATGTGTAAATGTGTGTGCTGTAAACCGGAAGTTCGTGTCCAGTGTCTTCCCTAATTCTTCTCTGTCTCATATATTGGGACGGCCTCTCACTTACAGGCAGAACCTGCTGAATCAGCATGCTGGGGCTTTGGAGTGGGGGAGTGGCCGCCATCTGTGCCTTCCTGTGTTGAGGTTACAGGTGGGTTTCCACACCCACCTGGCATTATGTGGGCTTCTGGGGAACCGAACTCCTGTCCCCACGCTTATGGAACAAGCTCTGCCCATGGCATCATGTCTCCAGATCTCAGGGCCTATTTCTACAGTGTTTTGATTCAGAAAGTTATGGCTGGCCGTGCGAGTTTGAGATGGTTGAACACGTTGCATCTGCGGTCGGTCAGGACAGCAAGAGGCAAATGCCGGTGTTCAGTTCACTTCTGAAAGACCCAGCCCCACAGCACGGTGTTGCCCATATAAATGGGTCTTCCCTCCTCCGTGGACCCCTTGTGAATGTTGCCGCACACATAAGTACTCAATACGTAGAGAACTACACAGTTTAGGAACAGTCCAAAATGAGTCCCAAAGAGGAGGTTCCTAAGCACAGTGCAACCATCACAGAAGACAAGTGCAAATTCCAAAGGGTGAATTGGACACCCACAGACTGATGCAAGCCAGCTCACTGCGATATGCTGTGGCGCCACCTACTGGCCAAAGTAATTTTTGTTCTGATACCCCCCCTCTTTTCTCTTCTCATCTCTTCTCTTCTCTTCTCTTCTCTTCTCTTCTCTTCTCTTCTCTTCTCTTCTCTTCTCTTCTCTTCTCCTCCTCTTCCTCCTCCTTCTCCTCCTCCTCCTCTTCCTCCTCCTTCTCCCTCTCTCTCTCTCTCTCTCTCTCTCTCTCTCTCTCTCTCTCTCTGTCACAGAATAACTTGTGGATGTCAATTCTCTCCTATCATTATGTAAGACCTGGAGATGAAACTTGGGTCGTCAGGGCAACCAGCACCCTTACCCTCTGAGCCACCTAGCAGGCCCTGTATGACTATTTCCTTCAGTATAGATTTACATCAGGTATAATACTGATATCAGGACGAACTAAAACAAGCCAGGCTTTACCCACAAAGAAAAACACTTCTGTTATATTTCTTCCTCCCCTAGTCTGTTTTCCCACGGAAAAAATTCCTGTGACCAATACATTTCTCCCGCATGAACAGCTATGGAATCTTTATGCCTCTGTATGTGTGCTTGTGAGCATGTATGTAGAGGTCAGGGGTCATTCCTTAGGAGACACCGACCTTGCCTTCATAGCATAAGACTATTTACATGTATGTGTGTTGCATATGCATGTGTGTAATGGGACCCATGTGCCCGTGCACACATAGAGGCTGGAGGAGGAGGCCAGTGCCATTCTCTTCCATTTTCCTTTATTCCTTTGAGGCAGTGTCTCTTGCCAAACTCGGAGCTCTTGTTTTTTCCAGATAGGCTGATAGCCAGAGAGCTCCAGTAATCCTCCTGCCTCCACCATTCAGGACTGGAAGTCTGCAGCATTCCACTTTTGCTTTGGTGTAGGAATACTGGGAGATAAATTCTGGACCTCGGGGTTGAGCTATGACACCAGTCTCCAATGTCTTTTTTTTTTAAGATTTATTTATTTATTTCATGTATGTGAGTACACCGTCACTGACTTCAGACATGCCCTTTTACAGATGGTTGTGAGCCACCATGTGGTTGCTGGGAATTGAACTCAGGACCTTTGGAAGAGCAGTCACTGCTCTTAACCGCTGAGCCATCTCTCCAGCACCCCAATGTCTTTTTTAAAGAAAGAGTTCTCGCTGGGACATGGAGGGAATCCGGCAGCCTAGACCTGCTGTGAGCCAACCCCTTTGATCTTCTGGATTCTGGCCGTCCAGCACTGGGTCACAGGCCAATGCCACCAGGCCTGTTTGTTTTGTTTTCTCTGAAACAGGGTTTCTCTGTGTAGCCCTGGCTGTTCTGTAACTCACTCTGTAGACCAGCCTGGCCTCAAACTCACAGAGATCTGCCTGCCTCTGCCTCCTGAGTGCTGGATCATAGGTGTGTACCACCTGGCTACTTGGTAATGTTACAAATAGTTTTTCTTTCTTTATTTTTTTAAAGATTTATTCATTTATTATATATAAGTACACTGTAGCTGTCTTCAGATACCCCAGAAGAGAGCATCTTTATTCTCAAAATCCAGCAAAGTACTGAGAAACGTATCCAGAACTTTTACCGTGGAAACAGGGTTCTGTCATATCTAACCTGGGTTCCCCTTGGCCTCTCAATCCCCTTTTGTCAACCTCCTGAGTGCTGGAGTCACAGGAATGTGTCTATGTGTCCAGGCTGGCCTCAAACTCATGACTTTCTTCCCCAACCTTATGAACCTCCTTCTTTCACCCCACCCCCACCCCCGGAATCACGGGACTGTACTACTGGGTCTGGTCCTGTGATATTTTTTTAAGCTAAGAATGCTTCATTGAAAAACTATTTGTGGGGCTGGAGAGATGGCTCAGCGGCTAAGAGCACCCGACTACTCTTCCAGAGGTCCTGAGTTCAATTCCCAGAAACCACATGGTGGCTCACAACCATCTGTAAAGAGACCCGATGCTCTCTTCTGGGGTATCTGAAGACAGCTACAGTGTACTTATATATAATAAATGAATAAATCTTTAAAAAAAAAAGAAAGAAAAACTATTTGTAACATTACCAAGTAGCCAGGTGGTACACACCTATGATCCAGCACTCAGGAGGCAGAGGCGGGGAGATCTCTGGGAATTTGAGACCAGCCTAATCTACAGGGTAAGTTCCAAAACAGGACTATACAGAGAAACCCTTTCTTGAACTGCCCTCCCCTGGAAAAAAATTACAAAGTAATTACAAAGTGTTCTGCAATAAGAATGTTTTGTTACTGAGTCTCATGTATGGTCTGGCTGTCCTGGAACTCACTAGGCTGGCTTCTAACTTACAGAAATCCATCTGCCTCTGCCTCTCTCTGGAGTGCTGGTATCAAAGGTGTGCACCATAACTCTTGGCTGAAACTGTCTATGGAGACACGTGTGTCCCATCTGTGGCCTACACGCTGAATGCTGTCTTATGTAACCTAAGAGGGCTTCAAACTCGTGTAGCTGAGGATGGCTTTAAACTTACACTCCTTCTGCCTTCACCTCCCCAGCAATAGCATTACAGACATAAGCCGTCGTGCCAGGCTTCATGTGGTGCCTGAGACGGAACCCAGGGTCTACCCAGTGACCCATAGCCCCAGCACAAGTTTTGTAATTGCTGTTTGACTGATATGTCCCCTTGACCTAGACGAGCAGCTGGTACCTATTAGTCAATATGTGTTTATTGAATGACTATGTATTCACAAATACAAAATGAGTTCTAGTCAACCCTATAATCCCAGCACTCCTGAAGCTGACTCAAGAGGTCTGTGAGTTCAAGGCCAGCCTGGGGCACATCATGAGAAGTTGCCTTTCCCACAAAAAACAAAAAACAAACAAACAAACAAAAAGGAGTTTGCAGGATACATATCAAATAAGAACAATTCCATTACAGAGGAGGTGGTCCCTGAAGGTTTTGTTTTGGATAACGTGACTCACTTATAGTCCAACCCTTTTCTCTTTGTGTGTCTATTGAAAGGTGACAGGACACACGATGAAATGGATGACTGAATTGAGAATCAAAGTTGTTCAGAACTGAAACTCTCTAGAGAAAACCACAGAGCCCTGCATTTATGTTGGGGAAAATTCAAGGTATTAATTGCAGGCTCAGGGCTCACCAGCAGGGGTGGAGCTTGCTGGAGACCTGGATGAGGTGTAGCCTACTCTGGATGCCAGAGGGTCTCCGTATGGAACCTTTCAGGTCTCACCATACCTGCTCATTCTGTGTTCCCAACATTGCAAAGGCCATGGATACAATATATTCAGAAAGGTGGTTGTTGGTGGGTTTTTCTTTTTAATTTCTAAAAGGAAAAAGAATTCAGAGGCTAGGGTAGGAGGAAGCAAACAGGGAAAAAGAGCATTGAGGCTAGTGTTTAGAGATCAGACATTTTTCCTAAGAGGGAACCTGTTTTTCAGAGGCGTCAAGAATAGTTCTCGGAGGACCTGGGGACACTCAGACAAAGCAACACCCTGCAGGGAACTTCTCAGTGCTATGTTTAGAAGCAGCTCCTCTCACCCCAAGCCTGCCCATCGTCCAAACAGCCTTTTTATCCTCAAGGATAAAACACCAGTCACTGCTCCCTACAGGGAGGATATTCAAAGCTGTACACAGAGATAGCAGAAGCAAGGGGTATGCCATCAGCAGAATCTGACTCAGATGGGGACATTATTGTGATCTCTGGCAGTGTTAGATGCTAGGACCGTTGGGACAGGTCCCAGTGGTGTGGCTGTGAGAAAACTGTTTGCCAGGAAGACACAGGTGCCACTGTCTAGGGCACCTGCTGAGTTGTCAGGGGTCAGTGGTGAGTTCCTCCCAGGACACCAAAAGGCCCAGGCACAGTCCAACGGTTTTCCTGTACCGATCCAAGACAGCCTTCATTTTCTATCAAAAGTACTAAAAAAAAAAAAAAAAAAAAAAAAAAAAAATCCAGTCCCGGTGTTGGGTGTGGTTGTGTGTGCCTACCATCCCAATCAAAGTTAGGCTGAGACAGGAGGTTCAAAAGCTCAAGGCCAGTCGTGTATAATTTGGTGGGACTTTAATTTTGTTTGTTCATTCGTTTTGTTTTTAGAAAAGGTCTAGTTACGTAGCCCTGTCTAGCCCCGAACTCAAGTAAACCAGAATGGCCTCTGCCTCAAAAGAGATCTGCCTCTGCCTCCTTAGGGCCGTGATTAAAGTCAAGGGCCACTATGTCTAGCTGAAATTTTAGTTCTGGAAAGAAAAATTTAAAAAGCAAATAGCTTTTCTATCCACGCACATAAAAGAAATCCAAATTAAACTCAGCGGATCACAACAAGCAAACACAACCACCAGAGTTAAATAAAGGCCATGAAAATGGGACGGGGGTTTGAGAAATGAAGGGAATCCGACATTGTACATGTAGTAAATTGTCAAGTAATAATAAAAGTAGGGGGCTGGAGAGATGGCTCAGTGGTTAAGAGCACTGACTGCTCTAAAAGAGGTCCTGAGTTCAATTCCCAGCAATCATATGGTGGCTCACACCCATCTATCATGAGATCTGATGGCTTCTTCTGGTGGGTCTGAAGACAGCTACAGTGTACTTATATATAATTAACAAATCATAAACAGTTTTAAAAAATAATAAAAGTAGGAAGGAAGAGAAGGAACAGGAAGAAAGACACGTTAAAAGAAAAAGAAAGAAAAAAGAAATAAAGACCACAACGGTACGAAACATAACATGCTCGCAGAACGAGAGGCCAAACCCAGTAATCTCCTGCCTCCCGCTACTGTTTCCGTCGGAAGTCGCCTCTATCGCGGGCACTGATGACGCCATGGACGCGCCGGAAGTCTCCGGGAGCGCTCAGCTGGGGTCCGCTGGCAGCGGCTGACAGTTGGCCAGGCTTGGGGTAAGGCAGTTTCGGGAGGTTCTGTGATATCTCCACTGGGCCGCGGCCGTCGGGACCCCATGTTTGAGCCTCCCAGTTATGTGTGAGACCACAGTCCTCTGTGAGCCCCCTGCATCCCGCTTCCTGTGTCCCCCTCTCCCAGTCGGCTGCCCGCCTGGTCCTCATTCCGGACTCTAGACGCAGTTATGGTCTCACAACCTGCTACAGAGCCTTGCTTATCTCCTCTGAATCGGACGCATCAGGGATCTGGTTGTGGGATGGTCTCCATTCACTATTACCCTTCCCTGGTTCCTCACAGCTGCAGATTCTGTGACCTCAGTATGCAAGGGCCATGAATAATGTATCGGGAAAGTGTCCAGCAAGGGGAAACTCCCGGGGACCTACCTCATGTGGACAACCTCACTCTGAGTTTGGACCCAGGTGTGGGCGCCTCAGAGATAGGCGTAGTGACAATGGCAGCTATAGGTAGGGATGGTAGACCCCAAACTAGTGGACTTTTAAGTTTTCTTCCCAGTTCAGCGGCGGTGCAGCGTCCTCTACTTCCGAGCGCCTTTCACAATGCATTCCACCACTGACACTTATTCAACACTGTGTAAGTGTTACACTTGATTGTCTTCGCAGCCACTTCCAGCCTCCTGAAACAATCATGTCGCCGGTTTTGCGTGTGCCGAATTCATAGTGCTGCCCCAGCAGAGCTGCTATCTGAATTCTCCGTGGATGTGGCAAAGGGGAATGAACGCTAACGGTGTCGCTGGAAGTGTCCTACCTAGAGAAATATGTAGACGGGAGACCTGTTACCTTGTGAGAATGGCCTCTTTTGTTTGTTTCCTCTTTTGTTAATAGTTTCTATTTTGATTCTCTGAGTTGGAATTTTGGCCCAGAATCCAGCCTTGGTAAAGCCAATGTCAGTATTTTGTGTCTTAACACAGGCTTTTTATATTTCTGCATTCTGGGTCTCGTGGGTGATAGGTGACATCATGGCCACTGACCTGTTTAATATATCTGAGTTTGGGTTTGGGACCCTGACTACCTTTAGGAGTTGCTTATTCTAATAAACTCAGTAGATCCATTGTCAGGGCTTTATCAGTGTCTATGTGAATATTTAAAGCAGTAAAAGGGTTTGTTGCTGGGTGTGGTGGTGCACCTCCAGAATCCCAACACTTGGAAAGCTGAGGCAGGAGAATTCTGAATTCCAAGCTAGCCTGGGCTGCATAGTCAGACTCTGTCTCAAAAAAGAAGGAGTTGATGGGCTGGGAGCTCGCTCAGTGGATAAGAGTGCTTACAGTGCAAGCATGAAGTCCTGAGTTTGGATCCCCAGCTCCAACATGAGCGTGGCTTAATGGCTGTCAGCCTAGCCACAAAATGCTGAGCTCCAGGTCTGAGCTCCAGATCTCAAGGCAGTGGTTCTCAACCTTCCTAACGCTGTGACCCCTCAATACAGTTCTTAATGTCGTGGTGACCTCCAATCATAAAATTATTTTCCTTGCTACTTCATCAGTGTAATTTTGCTTCTGTTACAAATTATAATGTAAACACCAGTGTTTCTGGATGGTTTTAGGTGACCCCTGTGGAAGGGTCATTTGACCTCCAAGGGGTTGTGACCCACAGGTGGAGAACCGTTGTGATGGAGAATGATAGAGAATGTGTGACATCTTCCACATACCTGTAAGCATTTACTTGCGAGCACTGCCCCACCAAACATGAGACACTGAAGAAAAGGCAACATGTATCTGGTGGTCAAGCAGTTCAGTATAGTCCCAGCACAGGGGAGGAGGTGACAAACAGTAGGCTCTGTTGGACTTGCTGGCCAGCCAGTCTAGCTGAGTTTGTGAGCTACAGGTTCAGAGAGAGAGCATGTCTCAAAAGATGTGGAAAAGGGCAGGGATGGTGGCTGCAAGATAGATTGCTGCCCAGCGTACATGACATGAAGTCCAAGGTTCAATTCTCAATATTGATGGGGGTGGGAAGGAACCCATTGGACTTGACTTGCCTTGACCAATTCTTTGGGATGGAGAGCTAGCTTAGCAAAGTACTTGTCATGCAAGTGTAAAGACCAGAGTTCAAATCCCCAGAACATATATAGAAGCCTGCTGTAGCAGTGTGTGTCTATATAATTCCAGTTTTCCCACTGTGAAATAGGAGAGTCCTCAGAAACACACAGGCCAGCCGGCCTGGTGGATACCACAGAGAACAGACAGGAAACCGCGTCTCTAACAAGCAGGGTCTGGGCCTGGTCACACACACCTTTAATTTTAGCACTTATGATGCAGAGGCAGGTGGATGTCCGTTGAGGCCAGCTTGGTCTGTGTAGTGGGACCTTATCTCAAGCACCCACAAAAGTAATAACCAGGCCCCAGCACTAGTGAGATGTCTGTTGGGTAAGGGTATCTGCTGCCATGCCTGAAGAGCCTGTGTTTGTCCCCAGGACTCACGTGATGGAAAGAGAGAATCAGCTCCCCAAAGTTGTCACACACACACACACACACACACACACACACACACACACACACACTCTGTGGTACTCACATGTGCACAGAGACAACAATGTAGTGTAAAATAAGGAGGAGCATGATTGAGGAAGATACCCTATCTCGACCTTGGGCTCAGGCACACAGAAACATGTCTGTGCACACATGCAGACACATGTGCACAGACAGACATGTGCACACACTGCCTACAGACAAACTAATGAAGGGATTTGTTGCCTCAAAGGCAGGCCTCTTTGTTCATCTTGAGGATGGCCTAGGGCTTACCCACCGATCTGGGCGTGAATCTCAACTGCAGGAGTGAACCCGGGGCCGGAATACATGCTGGGGAGAAATCCCTCAGCAGCAGCTGCTCATGCTGTCTCTTCCTTCACAGCCTCCAGCATGGACTTCCTGGTTCTCTTCTCGTTCTACCTGGCCTTCTTACTGATTTGTGTCATCATGATCTGCATCTTCACGAAAAGCCAGCGGTTGAAAGCTGTGGTCCTGGGAGGAGCACAGGTAGCACTGGTCCTTGGGTACTGCCGAAGTTTGAATACTGTGCTAGGTGCTAGTCTGCGAGGCTCACCGGACCAGGCAGTGTGAGTCTTGTGTTTAATCCCAGCACTTGGGAGGCTGAGCCCTCAAGGCCAGCTGGGGCTACCTCACAAGAGCCTGTGTTTAGACAAACAAAGAGTCGTCTTGTTATTTAGCTTTGAGATAGGTCGAACTTTCATGGTTGGCTCTGTAAGCAGTGTTTCATGTCTGTGTCTGGGAGTGGATGTGACCAGTGTTTGACTAGAAATGCTTGTAGCAGGTGTGAACACATGTGACCAGAAAGCTGAGTATCTAGCTGTCCATCTTCACATCATCCCATCCATCTTCCCTTGGGGGTCAAAGCAAGGTGGGGGCAAGTAGCCATGAAGAGGTTGACTTGGGAGGGACCTGGGGATCTGGAGGCAGACCTTGAGCATGGAGTAGAACCCAGGGTGAGGAAAAGTCAGCCTCCACAGCAGCCTCTGCCCACTCCCTTTTCTCCAAAGACTCTGACAAACACAGTCTTTGCAATCAAGGTAGAAATGGAGACATTGCCTACACGACCTAAATGCTAGCACTTAGGAAGCTGAGACAGAAGGACCATGAATTCCAGACTAGCTCAGGTTATGTACTGAGCGTTTCAAACACAGAGTGGAGCTGAGGAGATGGCTGAGCAGTCACAGTGCTTGCCGTGTAACCAGAAGGACTGGATGGCAGAGAAGCAATGCAAGAGAAGGAAGAACAGGGCGACTCAGATCCCCAGAGTGGACGTAAACCCTGGGGACGGTGGCCGACCTGTTTTTCAGTACTTGGGAGGCAATGCCAGGAGATCCGCAGGGCACACTGGCTAGCCTAGCCACATAGGGAGCTCTGGCTTCCGGTGAGAGAGCCTGTGCCAGTATAGAAGGCGGAGATCCATCAGGGAAGATACCTGGCTCTGACCACATGCATGTGTTCATATGTGGACACGTGCACAGGCACCACACACGTGAGCAAGTCCGCCATGTGAAGACACGATGATAGGCTCACCACCACTGCACGTGGAAAACCTCCTTGTGTGGGAGCGAGGGGGAGAGGTGAAGCTGACCCTTCCTTCTCCTGTGATTTCAGGTATGCGCCCGTGTAACCCCACAGTGCCTCCAGAGGGCCGTGCAGACGCTCCTTCATCAGCTCTTCCACACACGGTATTTGTGGCTCAGGGCTTACGCACGGCCACAGTCAGCCTGGGTGATTAATTGTTGCCAATCGATAGCTTGTGGGAGCACCTTGTGGTTTCCAGCGGAGTAAAGGAAGGATGGCGGGCGTTCAGGGCGGGCTGGGCTTGGGATCTCTCCTTAAGATCACTCACCTTTTGCTGTGGGCTTTTAAGGTGACTAGTGTGTTCTTTTCATTTATCGATTGACTGTGGTGCTGGGGATCGAGCTGGAGGTGTTGTGTATGTCTGGCATGCTCTGTCTCAACCACTGAGGTATATCCCAGACCAACATGGCCAGTTTGTTGGGGTGCAGTGCGGTCTCATTCTACAGCGCAGGCTGGCTCGGAACTGACTACATAGACTAGACTGACCACAAACTCATGACAGTCCTCTAGCCCCAGCCCCCCACGGGCTGGTATCATAGCCATTTTTCTACTGCTTCCACGTCATGTCTGCCTTCAAGTAAAGATGCTTAAAAAGTAGGAAAGTGTTCTTAAATACGTCTATAAAGTATATGCGAAATGTGCTTCTGTTTTTCATTTAATTATTTTTTTTTCTTTTTCTTTTTTTCGGAGCTGGGGACCGAACCCAGGGCCTTGCGCTTCCCAGGCAAGCGCTCTACCACTGAGCCAAATCCCCAACCCCCTTCATTTAATTATTATTTTAAAAAAGCATGTGTTTGTGCCTGAGCATATGTGCCCCACACATGTGTAGGAGCTGGTAGAGGTCGTAAGAGGACTTTGGGTCCCTAGGACTAGAGTTATAGATGATTGTGACCTGACATGTGGGTGCTGGGAACTGAACTTAGTCCACTCCAAGAGCAGCAAGTGCTCTAACCACTGACCCATCTCCCCAGCCCCAGTTACTGCTACTACTACCACTCCTACAACCACCACTGCCACGGCCACTGTTATCCACAGGGTCCACAATGTGCCTCTGGCTGGCCTAGAACTTTCTATGTAGAACTCAGAGGTCTGCCTGCCCTGGCCTCCTGAGTGCTGGGGTTAGAGATGTGTACCCATGCCTGGCTTTTGTTTCTGAGAGAGAGCCTTACTATGTAGCCCTGCCCAACCTGGTTCTTTCTGGGCAGCCTTGGCTGAACTCAGACTCAAGACAAACCTGGCTCTGCCTTGAGGTTCTGGGGTTCAAGGCACGAGCTACCACATTGGCCCTGGTTAACTCTTAAGAGGTGGTTGGCGGGGGTCGTGTTCCTCGGATTCATGTGGGTTCTTCCTGGAATGGCCTGTGCATAAGGCGCGTGCACTTCCTTCCAGCCACCCGGCCTTCCTTGTCTTGCACCTGCTCCTGCAAGGGCTAGTTTACGCGGAGTACACCTACGAAGTCTTCAGCTACTGCCTCGAGCTGGAGTTCTCCCTGCCTTGCCTTCTCCTGCCCTACGTGCTGCTGAGTGTGAACCTGGTCTTCTTCACCCTGACTTGTTCCGCCAATCCTGGTAAGGCAGGTGTCATGGCGGGGCTGTGACAGCTCACGCCTGCTGCTCAGTGTCACGGTTACGGAGCTGTCCCCTGTGAGATGGCAGAAGGCCCTCTGTTACGCTCCCACTGTCTTTCAGCTTTGAATATTTTCCAATTTTATATTTGGTCTTTGATCCGCGGGTTATTTACAATTTTATAATATATTCACCAGCGTGAGACCTTCTAATATAGGCTGTTTATTGAGACCAGGCTTGTGTCTCAGGCTGACTGAACCCGGGAGCTCCCTACTCGCAGCAGGCTGTGGTCACAGGCATGTGCTTCAGTGAACCCTGAACACTGGCTTCAGTGAACCTTTCAGTTCAAAATTGCTTATGTCCATGGAGAGCTGTGGTCCCTGTGACACAGCTTCCTTTTTACTTTATTTTTAATTGTGTGCCTTTCTCTTTGTGTGCATGTGGTATGTTCATGTACACATGGAGGCCAGAGGGTGTGTGAGCATGCATGTGTGCTTTAATTTTTTTTTTTACAATCTGTCATTGCCCCGTCCCGATCTGCCCTCCGACAGTTCCTCATCCCATTCCTCCTTCCCATCTCCAAGAGGATGTTCCCACCCCACCTCCACCCCACCAGGGCTTTGAGGATTAGGTGTGTCCTCTCTCACTGAGGCCAGACCAGGCAGTCCTCTGCTGTGTATGTGTCAGGGGTCTCAGTCAGCTGGCGTGTGCTGCCTGGTTGGTGACTCGGTGTCTGAGAGATCTTGGGGGTCCAGGTTAGTAGAGACTGCTGGTCACTGCTGGTCTTCTCATGGGGTCACCTTCCTCCTCCTAGCCTGTTTTTTTTTTTTTTAACAAAACAAAACTAAATAGGGTTTGTGTGTGTAGCCCTAGCTGTCCTGGAACTCACTTTATAGATAAATTGGCCTCAAACTCAGAAATTTACTTGCCTGTACCTCCCAAGCGCTAGGATTCCCACTCCGATAGATGAACCCTGAAATGTTCTGCTGGGTGTTGGAAGTCAGCACCAAAAGCTGCAGATTAGTGTCTCCATTTCTAATACTCTCTCTTTTGTGGTGATACTGGGATGGAATTTAGGGCCCACTGCATGCTGAGGATGCTTGGGCACTGCACCCCTTCCCGGCCATAGCATTTCGTTTCCATGAGCAATGGAGAGGAGCTGGGAGTAGCCGATGGCCTCACAGCTCTGGTACCCTGTCAGCCACAGCGCTCAGTGTGCTTTAAATTGGCTCACATCTAATCACAGCATTTGGGAGGCTGGGGCAGAAGGATTGCTTCAAGCACAGGGCCAGCGAGATGGCTCAGTGGTAAAGGCACTTGTTGCCCAGGCCAAGTCTGACAACTGAACTTGATCCTAAAACCTCCATAGGGGTGGATGGAGAGACGGGACCCATACAGTTGTTCTCTGGCCTTCACCTGGGCTGTAGACACAGTCTACACTCATACACGCGGTACTCAATAAATAAGTGACTTGGATCCCTGCGTTGTTGCCCAATAAGCCAGTTAGTTACTCAAAGTGAGTTAGGGACGGTGGCTGCTGTGTTGGTGAAATGCTTCTATGCAAGCCCCAGGACCCTAGTTCCAGCTCCAGAACATGTAGAAAAGGTGGGGCTGCGAGCAGTGTTTCTCACCTGTGCTTCCTCACTGGGTGCAGAGACAGGAGGAGCCCTCAAGCCTTTTGGCTAACCAGCGTGGCCCAATTTCTAAGCTCCAAATGAGTAGGAATCTGTCTCAAAGAAAGCTGTCCAACAACATTGGAGGTTGACTGCCAACTTCCACATACATGTGCACTTCGCAACACACACACACACACACATACACACACAAGCACACACATGAACATCACAGAAGAGAAATATGTTTTTTTAAAATAGTAATCATAGCAGTTTCAGCTGCATTGTGCTAGTTTGGGTTTTGTGGCCTGGTCAGCCACATTGCTCGAAAGTGAGCTTCATCCCTCCTCAGGAACCATCACTAAGACGAACGTGTCATTACTGCTGCAAGTCTATGAATTCGATGATGTGATGTTTCCGAAGAACTCGAGGTGCTCCACCTGTGACTTAAGGAAACCAGCGCGCTCCAAGCACTGCAGTAAGTGTGACTTCCGGGCTCTACAGCCTCCTCTCCTGGCATGCACTGGCCCGTTCACAGGGGAATGCTGGCAGGGCAAACACACCAGCCTCCATGTTGGCATTGTCCAAGGTTTACCACCTAGTGGACCGGAATGGGGGTCAGAGGTTGAAGACTGCACACCTACCAAGTACAAGGCCTGGGCTCCTCCCCAGCTCAGGGAAGAGGAAACAGACTGACTGAGAGTGTCCACATCAGTATTGGACTCCATCTTATGCCACCTCCATGTTCAGAGTGAACGCAAGAGTTTTGTATATGTCAAAAGCCACTAAATCTGCTAAAGTCCAGAAACTACTTTTTCAGGTTTTTCTTGTTCCCAGTTGGTGTGTAGTGACTATCATAGTTACACACTGCAGTTCTGTTTAAGATACGTGTGTGTGCATATGTGTGTATGTGTAGGTAGTTGTCTGGCATGTACATGCATTTGTGCATGGGTGTGTATGTGTAGATGTGTGGCATGTACATGTGTTTGTGCATGTGTGTGTATGGGTAGATGTGTGGCATGTACATGTGTTTGTACATGTGTGTGTATGTGTAGATGTGTGGCAAGTGCATGTGTTTGTGCATGTGTGTGTATGGGTAGATGTGTGGCATGTACATGTGTTTGTGCATATGTGTGTGTATGGGTAGATGTGTGGCATGTGCATGTGTTTGTGCATATGTGTGTATGGGTAGATGTGTGGCATGTACATGTGTTTGTGCATGTGTGTGTATGGGTAGATGTGTGGCATGTACATGCATTTGTGCATGTGTGTGTATGGGTAGATGTGTGGCATGTGCATGTGTTTGTGCATGTGTGTGTATGGGTAGATGTGTGGCATGTGCATGTGTTTGTGCATGTGTGTGTGTGGGTAGATGTGTGGCATGTGCATGTGTTTGTGCATGTGTGTGTATGGGTAGATGTGTGGCATATGCATGTAGAGGCTAGGGGTTGATAGCAGCATCTTCTTCAGTCACTTGTCACCTTATCTGTGGAAGGCCGAGCTCACTGATTTGCCGACTTGCTCAGGGAATCTGGTCTTCTGCCTACCTTGGTTACAGGGAGGCTGTGAGCCAAGCCTGCCCAGCATCTGTCCACCTAGGGATCTGAGCTCCAGGCATGCTCACATGGCAAGCATTCTTACCTGGTGAGCCACTCCCCCTGCAGCTCTAAAAGCTTGGTGATAACAGCCGCCCTGCCCCCAACTGTCAGTGCTCAGGGAACAGTCCAGGGTCTGTTTATCATCTCTCCAGGACAGCCCGGCTGAACCGTTCCTTTCTCTGCAGGGGTGTGTGACCGGTGTGTGCACCGCTTCGACCATCACTGTGTTTGGGTGAACAACTGCATTGGGGCCTGGAACACCGGGTACTTCCTCATCTACCTCCTGACACTGACAGCCTCTGCTGCCACCATAGCCATCCTGAGTGCCGCCTTTCTGCTCCGCCTAGTGGCAGTGTCAAATCTCTACCAGGAAACTTACCTGGATGACTTGGGGCGTTTCCAGGCTGTGGACACAGGCTTTCTCATTCAGGTAATTTTGCACTGGGTCCCAGGAAAACACGAAGCTACTCTTTTATTCTTTTTAAAAAATAAATATTCTTATTCTTTGAGAATGTCCTAGATGCATACAGTGTATCTTGCCCCTCCCAACTCTGTGTTCTCCCTGGGCTGCCCATAAGTACTCATTGTGTGGGGTCACTTACTGGGTCACGCTCAGCCTTCCAGGTCCCACACCCTTAAGGGAAACTGACTGCCCCTCCCCCAGAAGCCATTAACTACCTACAACTACAGGTTAGGAGGAAGAGCTTTGCTCCTCTCTGCTCTGTGGAATGTTGTCTGGCTTGATCTTGTGCAGACAGCTGTCCCTGCTATGAGTTCATGATCCTGTCATGTCTGGAAGACACTGTTTGACTCCAATCCTCCTGGTCTCTGACTCTTTGAGACTTTTTGCATCGACCCCCACCCCCATCCTATGATAGTCCCTGGCCCTTGGTGTGTGTGTAAAAGAAAGAGAGTCAGAGATATAAATGTCTGTCCCCTTTATGACTGAGCACTTCACAGACACTTCTCTGCACTTTGACCTGTTGTCTGCACACTGTCCACTGCACAAAGGATTTCCTCTGATGAGGTCTGAGACCTGTACTAACCTATGGGTAGAGAGATACGACTTCAGAGGGCAGTGGGCACTGTGTCCATTCAGCAAAATAATAAAATAATAACAGCTTCATCCCTGGGGCTGTCGAGCCCTTGGGTTCTTGGTCCTTTATCTTTTTTTTTTTTTTTTTTTTTTTTTGTAAAATGCCTGACTTGCTGGCCTAGAACTTAATATGCAAATCAGGCTGGTCTTGGACTCAAGAGATCTGCCTAAAGAGTTATGGGTTAAAAATGTGTGTCATTGGGGTTGGGGATTTAGCTCAGTGGTAGAGCGCTTGCCTAGGAAGCGCAAGGCCCTGGGTTCGGTCCCCAGCTCCGAAAAAAAGAACCAAAAAAAAAAAAAAAAAAAAGTGTGTCATTACACCTAGGTAACATACAGGGTTTAAAGTTATTACAGCCTCACTCATTTACTGTGATGGGGCCCCGTGTATATCAGGCTGGAGGTTTTGATCCTTTTGCTTCCTGATCCTGGGTACTGGCATAGCCGGTGTATTCCACTGTGCCTGGTGTATGCAGAGCTGGGGGTCAAATGCAGGGCTTTGTGAATGTACAAGTCAATGGCATTGGGGCATTCGGGGTTGTGAATGAGCGCTTCAGCACTCCTGTGTCTGAGACCATTTTATTACCCCCAAAGGAACACTCACCATTCCACCTGCCCCCGCCATGGCAACCATTCCTGAGCTTCCTGTCGCTCTGAGTTCCTGTAAGTGGACATTTCACAGGTTCAGTCGTGCAGTATGTGACCCTCCACACGGCTTCTCAGTGTTCTATGGTCCATGCTGGAGCCTCGGTCTCTTCTTCATTCCTTTCTGGGATCAAGCAGTAGAGTTCACGACCCACTGTAATTTACGTGCTTTGAAGTTGATGGATGCTTGGCTAGTCCGGTTTCTGGTTACTTTTGAGTAATGCTGCTGTGAGCAGTGCACACACTTCTATTGTCAGCACGACTTCATTTCTCTTGGGTGTGTGCTCAGAAGTAGATTTATGAGGTCGTGTGTGCCTTCTAACCACTTGGACAATAGCTGGAATGTTTCCTACAAGCACTGTATAAGGCCTACAGTCTCTGAATGGTCACCAACACTTTAAATTACCTACCTCTAACGGCTTTTGTTTTGTTTGGGGGTCAGGTATCACTATGTAGCCCAGGCTTGCTCAGATGCTCAATCCTCCTGCCTCACCTTCCCAAGTGCTGGGAATACATGTATTATCATCCTGTCCAGTTGGTATACAGTTTTTGGTATAAGAAGCTTAGACGTCCTTTGCCCACTGTCTCCTCTCTCTGTGACTTGAGTTACGCAGATGCTCTCATCAAGGCTTTTGATGAGAGTTTTTTCCTCCTCTGACTTCCAAAAACATTGAATTCTAATTTTTTACCCCTCATATTATAAAAATAACATGATATTCAAATAACCAAGAAGTAGCATTTGGCTTAGGGATCTACATGGCTGAGTAGGTAAGGCACTTGCCACATGAAGGAGGATCTCAGTTAGGATCCCAGAGCCCATATAAAGCACAGTATGGCAAACACCAGGAACACCAGGCCAAGGGCACTGACAACAATACCCACCCCTCTAGATAGGTAATGCGAGGCTAAGAGATGGAGACGGAAATCCTAAGAGCTCACAGGCCAGGCAGCCTGGCATTCAGCAGCAAGCGCTGTGGAGAGTGAAGACAGACACCTGACCCTGCGCTCTGATGTAGACACTCGCAACATAGCACCCGCAGAGAACTCTCACACCGGGAGATGTAAGAAGTGTTTAAAAGAAAACATGCAGTGTGAGACCTCTGCCCTGCCTGTCCACTTCCGGTTCTCAGAGGTGTCCTGGCATTATACCCTCACCATCTTGGTGCCACAGTCACATAACGTACCAGGGGGAGCCCTGAGCCTTACGTTCTCACTGCGTGCCAATAATCCACAGTCTGAGTTGACTTTTAATTGCTGCTTGGTCAGACCCAGGGTCTCATTCTTCCTCATGCATAGCCATTTAATTTGTTATTGTTTTGTTTTGATGTCTTGAGACAAGGCCTCACTCTGTATCTTGAGCAGCCTGAGACTTGCCATCCTGGTTTCAGTCTTGTGAGAGTTAATGCTCACCAGCCTGCACCGTCATTCATAAGCAGAGACACTAGAGGGGTGGGTGTTGTCAGTGCCCTTGGCCTGGTGTTCCTCTGCTCAGCGGCCTTAAAGAGACAGTGGTTTGCCTTGCAGGGTTTTAGTTTGACGCATAAGCTGTCTTCACATATTTGTCTTATAAGCAGTGGATGGGCAAAGTGCTGTGTCGTGAGTGACCTTTCTGCCTGTGTGACAGTTATCCTGTAGGAAGCTCTCACACACACTAGAATCATGCCTGGGTTGCCTGTGTTGACTGCGACTCAAATCTATGTTTAAAGGGTCAGAATTGGGGCAACTGAAGTGTATGTATGTGCGTGCATGTGTGTGTGTATGTGTGTGTGTGTGTGTGTGTGTGTGTGTGTGTGCTTGCGCTTGTGCACACAAATGTGTGCATGGGAGACAGACAGAGTCAGAGGCACAGAAAAGAGACATAGAGAATTTTGAACCCAGGGTCTCATGAATGCTCGGACATTGCCACACCTCTGAGCTGTGTACATTGCCTGGTGGTCAATAACTGAGTGGTGGGTGTGCACCGTAGGGCCAGGCTGGTGCTCTCGGACATCAGAATCTATTTGCTAACGCTCTTGATTTTCTGCCCCCAGCACCTGTTCCTGGCTTTCCCAAGGATTATCTTCCTGCTGGGCTTTGTCATCGTTCTGAGCTTGCTCCTGGCTGGCTACCTGTGCTTTGCTTTGTACCTGGCTGCCACCAACCAGACCACAAATGAATGGTATAGAGGCGACTGGGCCTGGTGCCAGCACTGGCCTCTGGTGGCCTGGTCCCCATCAGCCGAGCCCCAGATCCACCAGAATATTCATTCCCATGGGCTTTGGAGCAACCTTCGAGAGGTCTTTATACCTGCTACTCCCAGTTACAAGAAAAAGAAGAGATAGAAGGGAGGTGTCCTGCCTTTTGAATACAGTACACAGCTATTTGTACTCATGGATATTTATTTTCTCAGCCTTGTTTGTGATGGTTTCCGCTGCGTGAGTGTGAGTGGCCTTTTGGTGGGGAGACAGAGCGGAGAGCCGGGCTTGCTGAGTTCTAGTACTTCCAGGGCAGATTTCCCTCCTGCTTACTTCCAGAGCCAATACCTTCTGAGGTCCTAGTATGAGAAGGGCCAAGAGATGGCCAAGGCTCAGGGTGACATGGAGGCCTTTGCACTGCACCCTTGGGTGCCTGAACTAGGACCATAAAGCCTGTTCCCTGGTGTACACGAGTCTTGGCAGTGGCATGTCTCAGGGTTGTCCCCAGCTGTGCTCTCCCCTAGTCTGTTCCTCCCAGGCAGGGCTCTTTATCACTTTCACTAAATCCTCACACACAGGCCTCCTCCTCCTATTCATTGTTGTACTTGTGAGCCATTTGCCATTCTGTTTAAAAATCTCCAGTCTTCACTGGGCAGTGATCCTTTGATCAGGAGGCAAAGGAACGTGGATCTCTGAGTTTGAGGCCAGCCTGGTCTACACAGCAAGTTCCAGGACAGCCAGGGCCACACTGAGAAACTCTGTCTTGAAAAACCAAAAAGAAAAAAAATCTTTAATTTTCACTGACAGCTAGTTCAGTGAAAAGTAAAAATGATTGCCCATAGATTGTATACAAATACTGGGGTGGGAGGTAGTGTAGGGCCAGAGGTTTTCAGGAACAGGGAGCATGTGGGCTGAACCTTGTACTAAGATCCACATAGTCCTCCTGGGCTTGGCTAGAGCACAGCAGTAAAGAGGGGCCAGGAGTCAGGAGAGAATTTGGAAACAGGGACTCTGGAACCTACGGATCAGGGCCTGAAGGTGCTTACCAGAATCATTTATCTTAGTAGTCACCCCCTCCCCCCAACACACACACACACCCCGGGGGGCGATAAGAACATCTTCTGGTTGGTGGGGAGCAGGAGAAATCCTGAATACGTGGTGCTGGCTCAGAACACCTCTGAGTGTCTGATAATCAAACATTCGCCGGCTAGAACAGGACGGCGGGGCGGGGCCTCGTGCTTGCCCGTGCGGGCCTCACCGCCAGGGGGCGCCCACGAGAACGCGCGGCCGCGGCCCGAGCTTGGCCCCTGCGGGCCGCCGTCGCCACCCCGGCATTCAGCCGCCGGTTCGGCCGAGCGGCGTCGGCTCCCGCGGCTCTGGGTGGCGCCGCAGTCGGACCCCAGGACACCCGCTGATCCGTGGCGACGGCGACGACGACGATGGTTCCCTGAGCGGGTCGGCGCCTCTTAGCGGCGGGCGGGCGGGCGCCGCGACCCTGCCCTAGTCGGGGCCCAGGCCGGTCGCGCCTCTTTGTCTCCGGGCGGAAGTAGGACTCGCGGCGGGGACAGGGCGGCCGCACGATGAGCGACATCCGCCACTCGCTGCTGCGGCGCGACGCGCTGAGCGCCGCCAAGGAGGTGCTGTACCACCTGGACATCTACTTCAGCAGCCAGCTGCAGAGCGCGCCGCTGCCCATCGTGGACAAGGGCTCGGTGGAGCTGCTGGAGGAGTTCGTGTTCCAGGTGCCCAAGGAGCGCGGCGCGCAGCCCAAGGTGCCCGCCCCGGCCATGCCCTCGCTCGGTGACAGGCGCTCGCCCCGAGGTCTCGCTCCTCTTTCAGCCCCCGGCCCTGCAGTCCAGCGGCGTTCTTCAGCCGCGAGCCCGTTTCTCAAGCGTGTGTCAGTCTCCCACCAATGATCCTGGTGGTGGCTTTGGGAACTGGCTACTTAACATCCCTCTGGGATGTTGCTTTACTAGATGCAGGGCTTTTACTTTGCTTATTCTTAGGGTTAAATCCCTGGGCTTAGGCTCCAGAAAGGTGAAAAAGTACACCCTGGGAGAAAGAACAGATTTTTCCCCCTTTTTGAGACAACCGTCTCACTATATACCATGTATCTCGGGCCAACCTGGAACTCAAGATCCTCTAGATTTAGCCTCTTGTGTGCTGGGATTCCAGGCATCCACTCCCCTAATCCTTTACTGTGGGAGCTAAGGGGCAGGTGTAGACCCTCTTCTCTCACAGCTTCTCTCCTGGGTTTGTTTTTACAGAGACTGAATTCGCTTCAGGAGCTCCAGCTTCTTGAAATCATGTGCAGTTATTTCCAGGAGCAAAGCAAGGACTCTGTGCGGCAGATCATCTTCTCCTCCCTTTTCAGCCCCCAAGGGAACAAAGCCGACGACAGCCGAATGAGCTTGTTGGGAAAGCTGGTCTCCATGGCCGTGGCTGTGTGTCGGATACCCGTGTTGGAATGTGCGGCTTCCTGGCTCCAGGTACTGCTCTTGAAATAGTGTTACTTCCCAGAGTCTCCACAGACAGGATAACAAGAGTTTGGATGTCACTGGATGTCTGTAGAGATCTTTTACACACGAATGATGTCATCAGTCACTGCGACCTGGGTGCTACACCCATTCTCGCTTTTATGGAGCTAACAATTTTTGTTTGTTTGCTCTTTTTGAAACTAGGATTTTGGTATGTAGTCCAGGCTGGATTCAAACCTCATGACCCTCCTGCCTGAGCCCCCTGAGGAGCCACTGTACCTGGCTCTGGAATCGTAGCCTTCTTATGCACACAGTGATAAATGGTTAGGGTTTGTTTTATTTTGAAACAGGCTCTGATTATGTAGCCTGGGCTGTCCTGGATCTCAAAATGTAGACCAGGCTGGCCTTGAACTCAACCAAGACCTACCTGTCTCTGCCTCCTGAGTGTTTGCGACTGAAGGTGTGTGCCACCACACCGAGCTTATTTAAAACTTCTACTTATTATTAATGTGCATGTATGATGCGTGCGTGCTAGCCTGCGCCACAGCACATCTGTAGGGCTCTCAGGACAACTTTGCGAAGTCAACTCACCACTGTCACCTTCTTTTTATTTTCCATTGTTGGAGACAGGGTTTCTCTGTATAGCCCTGGCTGTCCTGGAACTCACTCTGTAGACCAGGCTGGCCTCGAACTCAGAGCTCCGCCTGCTTTGCCTCCTGAGTGCTGGGATTAAAGGTGTGCATCACCACCACCTGGCTTCCTTGGCTCCTTTGCATCGTAAATTTTAAAATTATTTATTAGCTTTTAATTGTTTCCCGTGGGGATGTTTTGCCTGCACGTATGTCCGTGTACCACCTGTGTGCTTGGTGCTCACATTATGGAGGCTAGAAGTGGGTTTCCGATGCCTGACTCCAGTTACAAATGGTTGTGAGACAGCATGTGAGTGCTGGGAATTGAACTTGCGTCCTCTGGGAGAGCAGCCAGTGCTCCTAACCACTGAGCCATCTCTCTCTAGCCCCTACTTCTTTTGCCTTAATGTAGTTACAGAGTTTTCCTTCTGTAAGAGCTTTACTGGTTGAACCATCCACCATCCCCCCATTTTTTTTTTTTTAAAAGAGTCTTACTGTATACCTTTGATTGGCATGGAATTCACTATGTAGACCAGGCTGGCCTCTAACTCACAAAGATCTGCCTCCCTCTGCCTTCCCAGATTAAAGGTTTGTGACACCACACCTGGCCTTAAGTAGATTTTTTGATAAAGAAAGAAAAAAGGCCTCATCTTCAGAATAAATAGAAAATTGCTTTGTGAGCCAACATGACTAGATTTTAAAGCCAATATGCAGAGGAAGGAGAGAAACCTTCGTGGTTAAGAGACATACTGCTCATATAAAGGACCCAAATTCAGTTCTTAGCACCCATATCCGGCTTCCAAGTGCCTCTAACTCGAGCTCCAGGGAATCCATCGCCCCCTGTCCTTGAATGCCTGTACTCACATGTACATACTCACACAGACACACAGGTCTACAGGCCAGGAAAAATAAAGTCTTAAACAAGTGTAGCCATACAGCTTAGGCCAGCCTATGATCCTTTTGCCTCAGGCTTCCTAGTGCTGAAACTGAAGCTGGCCCGGCCGTAGCAGACATTTGATCATGTGATAATTCACACACTCTTCCAAACCTCACAGTGATTACCAAAGTCACCTCTGGACCAAGGAACAAGACAGGCAGAAGGTTTATGTAAATATTCCACCCTTGCAGGCTGTTGCAAGAGCTCACCTCTGCCCTCTAGTGTGGGAGTGTAGGATAGCAGGCTGATGTGCTCACTGGTGGCTGGGAAGTGGTGGACTGGTTCCTTGGGCTTTAGATGAGAACCTGCTCCAAGGGGCTCTGTTAGCAGGTCTACCCGAGCCCCGAAGCGGCTCCATCCATTGGGTGGTCCTCACTGTTTATATCAGCTGATGCCTGCTAGCTCAGGGTTCCTCAGTGACATGGACTGTGGCTTCTTCCCAGCGGACGCCTGTGGTCTACTGCGTGAGGCTTGCCAGGGCCCTTGTGGATGACTACTGCTGTTTGGTGCCAGGCTCTGTTCAGACACTGAAACAGATCTTTAGTGCCAGCCCTCGTTTCTGCTGCCAGTTCATAACGTCCGTGACCGCGCTCTACGACCTGTCATCAGGTGAGTGTCCAGCAGCTTCTGGTGAATGCCAGTTTTGTGTATTTTATCTTCTTTGAGGCGCTGGGGATAGAACTCGGAGCTGCGAGCATGCTGGGTAAGCATTCTACCCTAGAACTACATCCCATGCACCAGTGACTGCATTGTTTTTGTTTCATTTTGTTGTTTATGTGTGCATGCATGCATGTGTACAGTGTGCGTGCATGCATGCATGCATGCATGCATGCTTGTGTGTGTGTGTGTGTGTGTGTGTGTTACATGTGTGCAGTGGCCACAGAGGCCCTTGGAGCTGGAGTTACAGATGGTCCAAACGTGGGAAGTGAACTCAGGTTAAGAGCAGCCACTCTCCAAACCCAGTGCCATTGCCCTTTCTTTTAACTGCAAAGTCTGTGTCGTTATTGTGGGACTAAGCCTAGACCTGCGGCGTCTGACCTTCGTCATTTGCTACAAGCGGCTTTGTTCAGTCCTTCCCAGTGGCTTGGGTCTGCATGGCATCAACAAGCTGGTTAGAAACCCAGGACCTGGAGCTGAGGTACAGGTCCTTTTCCATAGACATGTCACTGCCTCTCCACAAGACTCATTCTTTTTTTTTTTTTTTTTGGAGCTGGGGACTGAACCCAGGGCCTTGTGCTTGCTAGGCAAGAGCTCTACCACTGAGCTAAATCCCCAACCCCCACAAGACTCATTCTTAATTATGTGCATGTGTGTGGGCGTACGCACAGGTAACTGTGGGTGCCCAAGAAAGCCAGAACTGAGTGTCAGGTCCCTTGAAGGGGAAGGCACAGGCAGTTGTGAACTGTCCAGTGTGGGAGCTAGGAAGAGCAGCAGCTGTTCACCCATCCACCCACCTACCACCCATCCATCCATCCATCCATCCATCCATCCATCCATCCACCCACCCATCCATCCATCCATCCATCCACCTACCCATGCATCCATGCATCCATCCATCCACCCACCCATCCATCCATCCATCCATCCATCCATCCATCCATCCATCCATCCATCCACCCATCCACCCACCTATCCATCCACCCACCCACCCATCCATCCACCCATCTATCCATCCATCCATCCATCCATCCATCCATCCATCCATCCATCTATCCATCTATCCACCTCCATGCATCCCCATCCCATCCATCCATCCATCCATCCATCCATCCATCCATCCATCCATATATCTATTTACCTATCTACCTATCCATCCATCCACCTACCTATACCTCCCTACCTACCTACCTACATATCTACCCATCCATCCATCCACCTACCTACCTACCTACCTACCCACCCATCCATCCATCTATCCATCCATCCACCTACCTACCCATCCATCCATCCATCTTTAAGGTTTCTTCTTTCTCCTCTTCCCCCTCTCACTCTCCTCCTCTTCTTCCCCTCGTCTTCCCTCCTCTTCTTCCTCCTCCTCCTTCCCCTCTCCTCCCCCCACCCTTCTCTCTTTTCCTCTTCCCCTTCTCCTCATTTTCTTCCCGTGTGGGGATATTTTGCCTGTATGGGTATCTGTGTACTACATGAAGCCTGGTGTCCACGGAGGACAGAAGAAGGTGTTGGTTGCCCTAGGGCTAAATTGTAGATAGATGCGAGCCACATGTGGGTGCTGGGAAATTAAACCCAGGTCTTCTGGAAGGACAGCCAGGAAGTAGTGGCCAGAGAAGACACAGATGTGGAAGGACTTAGGCAGAAAGCCCTGCTTTGCTCCTGTCCTGGGAATGTGTCCATGAGCGAGGGAATGGGCTGCAAAGCCTCGGCTGCAGAAGCCTGAGCCCCTGCCCTGTTTAGCCACAGTCAGTGTCTACTATGGCCCCGGTAGCAAAGTCCGGGCTGTGGAGGCCTAAGCCCCCTGTCCTGTTTAACCATAGTCAGTGTCTACTATGGCCTTAGGCTTATAGCTTATGGTTTAGGCTCATTGTTTTCCCATAAAGGGAAGATGTTTGTGCTGCTTTCTGTGTGGAGTTGTTCTGAGCCTGCTCTTGTGCTCAGGGTTCAGTCTCCTCCTTCTGTCCTCTGCCCTTGCTGCTCTGAGGGCTGAGTCCTGATCTGATAGCTCAGCCAGCGGTTTGAGAGTCTTTGGGAACATTTTCTATTTCCTGCTCCATCTCAGCCCCATTGGTTATGTGTGTGTTTTGTTTTGTTTTGTTTTATTACACTTAACCTTTGCTGCTCTCAGGCCGAAACGGTGCTTCTACAGAGAATTGAGTTGTGTGCATGTGGTGCACACACATGTATGCAGGCAAACAGGTTCAAGAGCACGGGTCTCCTCTGTGGGAGTGGAGAATTCAGCCACCAAGCACTTGTGCCACATGCATGCCCAAGGCACGGTTGCACACCTTTGCCTGAATGCATGCTGTCTTTAGGCCACGGCAGGTGCCGCCACGGAGGCCTGGGCATGCGTTAGAAATGTAGGTGGCAGAAACTCCGTGGGGAATTGAGGGGGCAGAGGCAGGGTTGCCACAGGGGGTTGTAGACACAGCTGCTGCCTCCTGCCGGCGGGGCAGTGTTGTAGGGACAGTCTGAGATGGCCTTTCAGTAGAAGAAAGGGTGGAAGGAAACCTTAGTCCCACAGAGGGAGCGCATGCTTGAGCCAAGCGTGGACGGGGACTCTGTCAGGTCTTGCTCTCCCATGAGCTGAGAGTGCATAGCCTCAGAGAGGAGCCTGGGCCACATTCTCAGCGTATACTGTGCTGATGCCAAATTGGGCAGTGTGGCTTGGTGACATAAACCAGGTTGCCAGGATCAGAGATGAGCCCACCACCTGTTGGTTTTGTTTTTGTCTTGTTTGTGGTTTGGGCTTGTTTTGTTTTGTTTTGTTTTGTTTTGTTTTGTTTTGTTTTGTAGAGACAGGGTTTCTTGGTATAACAGCCCTGGCTGTCCTGGCCTCACTTTGTAGACCAGGCTAGCCCTGAACTGACAGAGATAACCTTCTGCTTTTGCCTGCCGAGTGCTGGGATCAGAGGATGCACCACCAGGTCCTGCCTCCACCCCGTGCTTCTAATGAGTTCTGAGAAAGGACGGTGGGGTGCTGTGTGGATTATGTGGGTTCGTCTCTATCGAGAAAGGACCGGGGCCAGCACCTGACACGTGGTAGGCCCAGAGTTAGTGCCAATTTCTGCCCTCGTTAGTGCTGCTCAGGAGTCAAGCTGGGACTTAGATAAGGGTTCCAGCTTTGGGGCTGAGATGGCTACTGGCTGCTGCTGGATGACTAAGGGCACTCCAGGCTACTCTGAAGGTCACCGTAGCTGTCACTGTGCTATGGAGGAGATACTGGATATAGAGAAGAAGCCTGCACCCAAGGAAGGGGTGAGGTACACCAGTAGTTCTGAGCCACGGGCTAGTGAGGCAGCTCATTGTGTAGAACAGCAGTTCTCAACCCCTTGGGCCACAATCCCTTTGGTAAATAAACCTCTATCCAGAAATATTTATGTTACAGTTCATAGCAAGAGCAAAATTATGGTTGTGAAATGAAAATAATTCTTTGGTTTGGCGTCACCATAACACGAGGAGCTATATTAAAGGGTCACACCTCCGCATATGTGAGGAAATGAGTATGTGTGTGTAGGGAGGAAGTGATGGAGTTCAAGGGAATTGTTAACTTACTGAGGTGGTTTTTATTTTTATTTGATTTTTTTTCCTGAGTCTTGCCTTTGGCCGTAGGTCTCTGGGCAGTGGAGATGTGGGAAAGGAGACAGGTTGAGGGACTTGGGCAGTAGGCATCTGAGCACCAGACTGTAAACTCGGGCCCATCCCCCACTGTCCACTCTGCTCCTGTCCCCGGCCAGAGCCACTCCTGACTGAATGTCTCTTTGCAGATGACCTCATCCCGCCTTTGGACTTACTTGAAATGATTGTCAGCTGGATTTTTGAGGACCCAAGGCTGATTCTCATCACGTTTTTAAATACCCCCATCGCCGCCAACCTGCCCATAGGATTTTTAGAGCTCACGCCCCTCATTGGGCTGATCCGGTGGTGCGTGAAGGCCCCTCTGGCTTACAAAAGGAAGAAGCCTTGCCTATCCAATGGCCACATCAGTCACAAGGTTGCTAAGGACTCAGGCACGGGCACAGACAGAGACTCGCACCTGCTGTACTCAAAGCTCCACCTGAGTGTCCTGCAGGTCCTTATGACACTCCAGCTGCACCTGACCGAGAAGAACCTGTACGGGCGCCTGGGGCTCATCCTGTTCGACCACATGGTCCCGCTTGTTGAGGAGATCAACAGACTCGCAGACGAACTGAACCCTCTCAATGCCTCCCAGGAGATCGAGCTTGCACTGGACCGCTTGGCCCAGGCCCTGCAGGTGGCCATGACATCGGGGGCTCTGCTGTGTACGAGAGGTGGGTGCTGATCCCGTGACCCCATGCTGTAGGCAGAAAGATCAGGGGATCCTAGACAGATACCGCCTTTGCTGCTTTAGGGACTTGCTCCCCATCCCCGGGACTATAAGGGAGGTTGGTGGAAAGCCCTAGAATGTACCCCAGGGTCACTCGTGGGGTGCTGCTGTGCTCTAGAGAAGACACCTAGATGCTGTTACCTCTCCCTTTCAGGACAGTGTGACTAGAACCTACAGAATTTTTCCTCTGTAGGACTAAGATTGCAGCGTGGGGATGTGTGTCGGGTGTGTGTGGGGTGGGTCTTGCTTTGCATAGCCCAGGCTAGCCTGAAACTTATGGCAGCTTTTCTGCCTCTGTACTTGAATGCTAGGGTTATGGGAGTGAACCCCCATGCTTGGATGTATTTGCTGTCTGGTTTCCTCATTTGGGGAGTGGGCAGACAGCCCTAGAGATGGAGCTAGGGCCTCGTGGCTGGCGAGCACTCTGTCACTGAGCTGTAGCACCAGCCCTGTGTTTGCTGTCTAATGGACTGATGGCTCTGTCCCCAGTGGAGGGTTACAGTTAATGATCCCCCCTTTTACCCTGGGTACTTGGTTACTCAGTAAGAGCTCTGTTTGTGGCTCTTTCCCAGGCACGCAACAAATTGTCAGCAGGGCCACTCCCTTTCCAAGTGGCTTCTTCTGTTTCTGGTTTGTTTTTTCTTTTAAGTGGAAACTACCATTCAGGAGAATGCAGTTTCTAAGGAGGCTGGGAGCTTGCAGCAGCAGGTCCTCCTGCTGTCTGGTCAGCGGTCTTGTTGAGAACCTCGAATCCAGGTCTCCCCGTCTAATCCCATGTCTCCTTAATTACAGATGACCTGAGAACCTTGTGCTCCCGGCTGCCCCATAACAAGTAGGTGTTCCTACCTCCAACTGGGTGGGCATTGCTGGGACAGGGCGGGAATGACAAGAGGCAGAGCAGGGCAGATACCTTGGTCCTAGGGACAGATTCCGTCTGCAGGCGGCCAAGTATCCCCTGATGGGTTTTCTGCAGGGTCAGATTAACCGAGGCTCAGGACAGCCCTCCCCCAGTGTCACTCAGAGCTGCTAAATCAGCGTGCTTCTGTTAGAGCAGTGCTTGACCTCGGTGTCTGTGTGAGCTGCTGTCCCTTTCAGAACCCGGACATTGATTGCGCTTCTGTGCCTCTCCTTAGAAGCGAAGCCAAAATCTGTATGTGCCGAGGGTGATGTGCCGTCACTGTGGTGACCCCGAGAGCCCAGTGCGCTGGTCACACTTGTGCATGGCTTCCCTCAGCGGCACTTGGCTTTGGAGGTATTTGTGGTGGTGTTGGGGCAGTCTCTCTGTGTCTCTGGTCTCAGTTTCCTTTTGGGGTGGCAATGCTGTCTGCCTCATAGGGTGCCTCATGGGAGCCGTTGTCCCTTTCAGAATGTGAGCATTCTAGTTCTGTGACTCTGTCCTTAGAAGCAAAGCCAAAAGCTGTGTGCTTGACAGAGTCTCATGCAGTTGTCAGGGAGCATAGTGTCCTTGATCCCAGGTACAGGGGACTGACTGATCAGTAACCAACCATCATACCTCAGAAGAGAGCGCTGCAGAGCTGCTAAAAATAGTGACTGTGGTTGGGACACACTGATGCCCCAGCAAGGGGCAACTTGTAGCACACAAGTATCTGTAATTCCCCAACGGGGACAATGGAAACAGTTGAGCTCAGCTCAAGCCAGGTGGAAGGTGAGAGCTGGCATCTGAGGTTGTCCATTGACCTCCATGTTTGCCATGGCGTGCATGTGCCCTCATTCACATACATGAGCGTCCGTATGCACGTGCATGATTCACGTGTACATGTGCATCATATACACCCACACTGAACAAGGTGCTGTTTTCAGTTGAAGTCAGGTGTGTGAACAGGGAAGGCTTACAGCAGTGTGAGGTGTGAACAGAGTAGGCTTATAGCAGTGTGAGGTGTGAACAGGGCAGGCTTGCAGCAGTGATGAGGTGTGAACAGGGCGGGCTTACAGCAGTGGTAAGATGTGAACAGGGCAGGCTTTGCAGCAGTGGTGAGGTGTGAACAGGGCAGGCTTACAGCAGTGGTGAGGTGTGAACAGGGCAGGCTTACAGCAGTGGTGAGGTGTGAACAGGGCAGGCTTACAGCAGTGTGAGGTGTGAACAGGGCAGGCTTACAGCAGTGGTGAGGTGTGAACAGGGCAGGCTTACAGCAGTGTGAGGTGTGAACAGGGCAGGCTTACAGCAGTGGTGAGGTGTGAACAGGGCAGGCTTACAGCAGTGTGAGGTGTGAACAGAGTAGGCTTACAGCAGTGTGAGGTGTGAACAGAGTAGGCTTACAGCAGTGTGAGGTGTGAACAGGGCAGGCTTAGAGCAGTGTGAGGTGTGAACAGGGCAGGCTTGCAGCAGTGGTGAGGTGTGAACAGGGCGGGCTTACAGTGGTGATGTGCAGGTAGGACTGCTGGTCTTGTTCATTTATTATTGGGTCCTGGGTCACTCGATCTTGTCACTTTTTACTGGGTCCCAGGACTGGTGCTGGCAGGCGACCTGGATGAGGAGGTAGACATCTTAGCTGCACCAGTTGTCATAGCCACCCAGCACCTGGCTCCTGGCTCTGCCAGAATAGCCAATCTGGGCAGAAGCTGGCAAGTCAGCTGATGCTGCTTCACTGCAAGCTGAGGAAGGGTGGTGTATGCCAGGGTGGGGCCCTGTCACCCACCCCTCTGCTCTTGAGTTCTTGTGGGAGAATGACTGAGTGTCTGGCCCAGTAGTGAAGCGGGAGAGGTGCTGGTAGAACACGCAGGCCACCCTCAGTGGCTGGAGTGTTGTTCAGGGGCCACTGCTCCTTTTCTTCTGGCTACCATTGCATTTCACCTTGAATACTGTGACTTCTAACCGCCTGGTTTGTGCTGACTTTCCAACCAGACTGGAAGCTTCTGGAAATGCTAAATCTCTGGCAGGGTACGGCCTCTGCAGTGCTCACTGGGCTTATTGACTTTTCTGTTTCTTCTTTCATTTAAGAGAGAAAGAGAGAGAGAGAGAGAGACAGAGACAGAGAGACAGAGAGACACAGACAGATAGACAGACACTGGTCTTGTAGGCCAGGCTGACCTTGAATTCACCTGGCTTATAAATGTTTTGATCGAGCTTCTGGCCCAGAGATTTTGTTTTTTTTGGAGGGGGTGTTGTTTTTGTTTTTTTCTGTTGTTGTTTTTCTTGAGACAATGTTTTCTCTGCATAGCCATGGCTGTCCTGGAACTCACTCTGTAGACCAGGCTGGTCTCAAACTCAGAAATCCACCTGCCTCTGCCTCCTGAGTGCTGGGTTGAGGGTGTGCCCCACCACTCAGTTGTTTTAACAAAAAGGAAATGGGTGTAAATGAAAATGCCGCAGGGGTCTGGAGAAGTGGCTCAGTGGTCAGAGCACTTGTTGCTCTTGCAGAGGACCTGAGTTCAATTCCCAGCCACAACTGACTCCAATGCCCCATACCTCCTCCTGGCCTCCTGTGCACTGAATGTATGTGGTACACAGACATGCATGCAGGCGGAACGGCCTTACACATGAGAAAAGTAGACGTGTGTAGGGTTTTTTTTTTTTTTTTCTTCTTTTTTTTTTCGGAGCTGGGGACCGAACCCAGGGCCTTGCGCTTGCTAGGCAAGCGCTCTACCACTGAGCTAAATCCCCAACCCCATGTGTAGGGGTTTTGTTTGTTTTTTGAAAAGGCCTCGGGATCTTTGGTCTGTTGACTCTGCCCAATCTCTTTGTGGCTACAGTGACTGCTAAGGTCAACTTTGGGTCCCCTGTACTGCTATAGAAGGGTCTGTGACAGTCCCACCCTCTGCTTTAGGGAAGCTCAAGACAGTGTCCAAAGAGCAGCAGGGTCCACTTGAGAGCAGGCTGTCACTGGGTACAGCCATGTTGTGGTCAATGTGCCGAGAGGTGCAGCATGGTGGAGTTAGGGGTCAAAGGGGATGAGAGGACCAGAGTTGGAACTGAGGCTGGACTTGGTGATGAGAGCGCAGCGCTGTCCCCAGGCTCACGTGAGGTTGGGAGAGGGGTGAGCAGAGAGCTTGTCTAAGCTGGAGGCTGCGTCTCAGCCTGGAGAGCCAGGCTGATTGACAGATGGCTAAGCAGCGCTGCACTCAGGATGGGGCATTCCAGACGGTGGAGGTTGTAGAAAGGAAGGAAGAGGTTTTGGTGAGGATCCCAAATAGAGCATAGGGGTCTGGGTAGGGAGGGTGTGGCTGTGGCGTCTGGCTTCCTCAGACCTTGGGGTATTATCCTCCGAATCATAATGAGCTATTGAAAAGCTATCTTTGTGGGGCTTGTGTGTGGAATGCAGTCAGAACTCAATTAGAACTGACATTTTCCTGGTGGCCAAGTTATTGATGTGAGACAGTGAGGTGAATGGGCTCAGGCTCAGGACGGCCTGGAGGCTGTCCTAGTCAGGGTTGCTATCTCTGTGATGAAACACCAAGACCACAGCAAGCTGGGGAGGGGAGGGTTTATTTGACCCCCATATCCTGTTCCTCATAGAAGGCAGTCAGGACAGGAACTCACACAGCAGGAACCTGGAGGCAGGAGCTGCTGCAGAGGCCGTGAAGGAGGGAGTGCTGCTCCCTGTCTTGCACCCCATGGCTTGCTCTGCCCGCTTTTCTTATAGAACCCCGGACCACCAGCCCAGGGATGGCACCACCCACCATGGGCAGGCCCTCCCCGATTGATCACTAGTTAAGAAAATGCCCTACAGCCAGATATTATGGAAGCATCTTCTCAGTTGAGGTCCCCTCCTTTCAGATAACTCTAGCTTCTGTCTAGTTGGCTTAAAACTAGAGTCAGCACAGAGGCCAGCCTCTGTGAGCCACAGTGCACCCACCCATCCTTGGCGTATGGATTGTAGCTTCGTCCTTGCACGTCCTTCTCTCACAATCCTGGACTAGATCCTGCCAACCCCGTCGTTCCCTTCCCCAGTCTCCTGTGCTCCAAGGTCACCTCCCAGGAGCCTCTGACTCATGAGGTGTGAGGCACCAGGTACAGAGAGAGGGACAGAGCAGCTTCTGGAGTGTTGGGATGACACGCTGTGCTAGCATTTGAGAGAACAGGCCAGAGGCCCAAGTGGTCCTAACCTCTCTCCTTGTGTTTGCAGCCTGCTCCAGCTGGTGATCTCGGGCCCAGTGCAGCAGTCGCCACACACCGCTCTTCCCCCTGGGTTCTACCCGCATATCCATACACCCCCGCTGGCCTATGGGGCTGTGCCCGCCCACCCAGCTGCCCACCCAGCCCTGCCTACGCACCCGGGGCACACCTTCCTCTCAGGCGTGACCTTTCCATTCAGGCCCATCCGCTAGGCTGGTCCTCCCAGCCAAGCCGCCAGGCGGCTGTGTGCCTTGCACCTGGGCCAAGGAAGCCTTTGGAGAGGGGCGTGCTGGCCCCATGGACAAGGACCCCTGGGAGGCAGCGGGTGGTCCCTCCAGCTGGCAGAACCATCTTGGTACTGATGTCCCAAGTTGCTGTTGACGGGGTGCCTCCTACCTGGTCACATTAAATATCCAGATTGGATGATGAAAGGGAGTGGGCTCGGCCCTCTGCAGAGAGCGCTGGCTGCGGGTGTTTTTAAATAAGCCAGTGACAGCTGTCACTCACGCACACCACCAGGGAGTGCTGGTGGGTAGCCACCCGCGGGTCTGTTTGTCCGGCCTCAGGAATGTGAAGTGTCTCTGCCACCAGCACCTGTTTTCTGCAGCTCCATGAGCTCAGAACGCAGAGGGTAAGACCCAGTTCCTATGCAGCACTGGGCACTGCTCAGGGACACCTGTTGGGACCCCCGTCACCTTGGAAAGGATCTGGGTTTTATTAGGGGGCGGGTATCTCTAAATTTTCCTTTCATGTGTTCAAAATAAATTTTTTTCTAAACAGTTTCATAGGCATTATGGAATTTTCATTTTGCGGTGTTAAGCCCAGGGCGTTGCTTTCAATGAACTTCATCCCCAGCCCTTTGGAACATACATCTTTAACTAAATTTTAAGAATAGGATGTGCATGGATTTCTGTACCACACGTGGACAGTGCCCTTGGAGGCCTAATGGTTGTATGTTTTTGTGGGTGCTGGAAACTGAACCCAAGTCCTTCATCAGCTTTCCCCTTTACTGTTGAGGCATGACGTCATTCTGACCCCGCGGCTTGCCCTTTGATTATTTTGTTATGTGTGTGTGCGTGTCTGCAGACAGGCCTGCATGTGCAGCTCAACTTGGGTCATCACGCTTGGCCACCAGCTGCTTGGCTGCAAACTGCTTGACCACAAGCATCTTGGCTTGCTGTTTCCAGCTTCAGCAAGCCCGTCACCATCCCACACTGTACTGGGGTTACAGGTGCACATGTGGTCAGGCTGAGCCCTTCTAGAGGGTTCTGGGCATCAGCCTCAGGTCCTCGTGCTTTTGCAGTAAGTACTCCAGTGAAGCCATTCCCCAGAGCCCAGCTGCTTTGGACCAAAACTTCAGGTTCTGTCTCCACTGGAGCCAGGGTTCTGGGCTCTGCCCAGACTGGATGTGCAGACTGCTTCCGTCCTGTGGTCAGTCCTCTCTGGGGTACCAGGGATGGGACTCGGGGATACCCAGGACATTGTTGGAAGGGACACTCATGTCCCTGTGCCTATTAGAAGTGACAGATGTCAAGAACAAACAGCAGAGCAGGGTGGGATTAAATGGAAAAGCGAAGAAGCAAAATCCTGAAGACTAAACCGGAAGACAGCGCCAAACCAGACGGCTTGGGAAAGCTGTGTGTGTGCGCGTACGTGCGCATACGCGTGTGCGTGCTCATGCAGGTGTGTGTGAATGCCCGCATGTGTGCGTGCATGCGCATGCGCACGTTTATGTAGCTCAGAGAACATCTTGTGGGCACCAAGTGGATTCCAAGGATAAAACTCAGGTCTCCCAGCTTGGCGACAAGCAATTTAAGCACTGAGCTGTCCTCCTGACCCCCAGCGATGGCTTTGTAAGAGCAGTTGGAACTGGAATTGACGTGCCCAGGTGATCCATTTGTAATGTACACTGTAGTGATTCTTCCTGTGTTTCCACGTGGCCGTCCCAGCATCCCTCAGTATCCCCCAAAGATGCCAGCACCCCTCAGCACTTACTCCCCCTACACCCAAGCTTGGGCAGCCCCATCTCCTTTTTCTCTACAGGTTTGCCTTTTCTGGAAACTTCCTATCTGTGGAACAGTACAGAATGTGGCCTTGTGTCTGGCTTCCTTTACTTAGTGTGACGTCTTCAAGGGTTTTGCTGTTGTTGTGTGTGTCTGCTGTTGTGTGTGTTTTGCCAGCTCGTGTGTCCGACCCTTCACCGTGTGTGTGCAGTGCCCTCAGAGACCAGAAGGGGGCATCAGATCCCCCCCGGGACTGGGTACAGGCTGGTGTGAGCCACCCGACTCAGGTCCTGAGACCCTGAACTTGGATCCCTTGCATGAGTAGCTTTTAACCACAGAAGCATCCTTCCGGTATCTGTTCATTCACTTAGAGTTCTCACTGTGTAGCCCTGGACAGCACAGAACTCATAGAAGTCGGCCTGCCCTGCCTCCCAAGTTCTGAGACCTACGTGTGCATCTACATCTGGTAAGAGAGTATAATCTTAGTGTTTTAATTGTGCACATATATGAATATGTATGTGTGTGTGTGGGTTTGTGCATGCAGATGCAGTGTTTGCAGAAGCCAGAAGATGTCAGATTCCCTGGGGCTGGAATCAGAGGCATTTGTGACTTGGGTACTGAGAGCCAAATGCCTAATCTCTGTAAGAACAGCATATGCTCTTAGTCATGGAGTCGTCTCTCCAGCTGCTCAAGTCCTTTTTATGGCTGGATCCCATGTATATAAAATGTGAGATACCAAAACAAACAAACAAATACACACAAATTTGGTCTCGTGTGTGTGTTTATGATATGTGTTCATTTGTGTGTGCTTCGGGCTCATGTATGCCACAGCACACATGGAGGTCAGAGGACAAATCTGGGAGTCCTCTCCTCCCACCCAGGGATCTGGGGTTTCAGTCTCAGGCAGGGATCACACAGTAAACACTTTTACCCACCGAGCCATCTTCTTGGTCCGTCTACTTTAAGTTTGAAGCCGGGTCTCGCTCAGTCTCATGCTCACCCCTCTCACTGAATTGGCTGGCCATTCAGCTCGAGGTGGCTCCTCTTTCTATCCTTCCTGCTGCTGGCGTTATAAGGACTGTGCCTGGCGTTTACACGGGTGCCGGGGCCCTGACCTCAGGCCTTCATGCTTGTGGGGCAGGCACCTTACCGAGTCGCCCACATTTCCAGCCCCAAAGTAACTGAGTCTCATGGCTGTGTCCCGATGAGGAATGGCAGCAAGTGCTCCTGATGTGATGGCAGGGTCCCGCGTAAATGTGAAACACATTCTTAGAAAGTTTAAAATGAGGTCTATCTGTGCACACGTGAGCGCGGTGGCCTGGGAAGCCAGCAGGGGGCATCCGATCCCCTGTAGCTACAGTGACCGGTTGTGAATCCGCCGACTTTCTGTGCTGGGACCCAAACCCAGGTCCTCTGCAAGAGCAGCAGGTGCCCCTAACCACTGAGCCACCTCTCCCTGTTCCAGTTTTGGCTTTTATGAATATTGTCACCATGGCATGTGTCTATAAGGTTTTGTGTGCACGTGTCAGTTCTCTTGGGAGTCAGCACGCACACAGGCTAAGTACAGAATTCTTTTGATAAGGGGAAAATAAAATACCCGGACAAAGGTAAATTAAGGGAGAAAGGGTGTCCTCTCAGGGTGTTAGCTCAGGATTCCAGCCTCCAGGCCAGCAGTGGAGCCGGAAGCATCTGGCCCCGTCATACCCGCAGGCAAGAGCAGAGAGAATGAGTAAATACACACTAGTGCTCAGCTCACTCTCAAGATGGGGTCCCGAGCCCCAGCTCCCAGAATTGCTGCCCACATTCAGGGTGGGTCCCTCCATCACAACCCAGTTAAAATCCCCACACAGATGTGCCTGCCCACTGGCCGACCTGTTCTAGACAAATCCCTCGTTGATGCTCTTCCTAGACGACTCTAGTGGTTCTCAGCCTGTGGGTCCTCACTCCTTTGAGATTTGATGAGCATTTCAACAGGGCTCTCAGATAACCCGTGTAGCGAAGATTTACATTACTGTGCATGGCAGTGGCCAAAGTACAGTTCCGCAGTAGCAACAGAAGTAATTTTATGGTTGGGGGTTGCGACGTCGTGAGGAACTGGATTAAAGGGTCGAGGCATTAAGAAGGTTGAGAATCACGACTTTGAGTATCAAGTTAATCAAAAACAGCCTTTACACAGGCCAGCCAAATGTAAACACGTAAGTCTTTAGACACCGCAAACTCTAGGAAGGACTGAATGCTACAGTACACTGGAGAACATAGAGCTGGTTGTTGATAATGTAGGTGTCTGGGCCGGGTGGGCGTTAAAAAGTGTCACAATTTGAATGTGAATCGTCCCCACAAGCACGCGTGTGTCTGCACACTTGGTCTCTAGCTGCTGTCTTGGGACATCCTACAGTCTTTGGGAAGCGGGGTGCTGAGGGAGGAAGGTCAGTTTCAGGAAGGCGGTCCTTGAGGTTTATAGCCACACCCCCTTCCTGTCCAGTCTCTGTTTCCTGATCCTCTCAGATGTCCCTGTCTTGAGGTGCCTGCTGCCACACAGCAGGACCAGGTAGAAATAAGATGCTTCCTGTCTTTGCACAGGTGCATGCTTGTGTGCATGTGTAGGCGCAAGCCGTGTACGTGTATGGTGCATGCTTGTATATACGTGTGTGTGCACCTGTATGTGTATATATACATACATACAGTGGCCAGAGGAAGAAACCGAGAGTCCATCTCTGTCACACTCTGTCTTCTGCTCTTGAGATGGCTCTCACTGAAGCTGGAGCTGGCTAGGCTGCCTGGCTGTGGAGCCCAATGGTCCCGCTCTCTCCACCCCGGAGCTTTTTACGCGTGTGCTGGGGGTTTGAACTCAGGTCTTCGTGGCAGATACTTTACCCATGCCTCAGTCCATCTCCCCAGTACTTACTATTTAAATGTATTATTGTTGTTGTCATTGTTGTTACCATTTTAAGACAAGGCCTCGTATAGCCCAGGCTAGCCTTGAATTTGAAGTAGTATGTAGCTGAGGATGACCCTGGACCCTCCTACTTCCTCCTCCACTGTGCTAGATTCTGGGCTTCCGCCCCCACACCCAGTGGTGGGGTTTTTTGTTTGCTGTTTTTGTTTTTTGATTTTGGAGTTGTTGATCATGCATCCCACCTGGCCTCTGTGGTTTTTGAGCCTCCAGGTCTAGCTGTTCAAAGCAGGTGTGCATCTCTGCAGAGTCCCTTCCCAATCGCTGTCTGCACTTTCCTTGAGCCTGGGGTTACCTGAGAGGCAGAAAACTACCCTGTACATCAAGCTAGGGCTCCTCTCTTCATGGCATCAGAAAACTAAGACAGCCTGGGGACACACTCAACTCATGTGGCCTGATTCCTGCACAGTCTTGCCATGTCTATGCCACCTGTGTGGCCGCTTGGTTCCTCTGGCTTTCTGGATGCTTCCAGCCCCAGAACTTTTCTCCACGGTCTTGGCCAGGACCTAGACAGAAGGGAACCCATAGTGGATGCCGCTGACGGTGACTGGTGACTCTGGGCTCCTTGGTAACCACTTTACCACCACATCTCCTGCAGTGGCCAGAACTGCCCCAATCATATAGAAATGGGCTACTTGACTGGCAGCCCTCTGTCTCTTCCTGACAAGATTCCTGCCAGAAACTATGCAGAAGGGAGTTCGGAGTGTGGGTCAGTTGACAGAGTGCGTGCATGGCATTCTCGAGACCCGACGTTCTATCCCAGCACTCCATACACTGGGCATGGTGGTCCGTGCCTGTATCTCAGCACTTAGGAGGCAGGAGATCAGAAGTTCAAGGTCTAAATGGTGAGTTTGAGGCCAGCCTGGGATAGAAGGCTGCCTCAACAGGTGGATCTCTGAGTTTGAAGTTGGTCTGGTCTATAGAGCAAGTTTCAGGATGATCAGGGCTGCACACAGAAACTCCTGTCTCCAAAAACCGAAAGAAAAAGAATAATTAACAACACTGCTGGTGGGTCAGCTCAGTGGATCGGGGTGCTTGCCGCCAAGCCTGACAACCTGAGTTTGTTTCCTTGGACCCACGAGGGAGAAGGAAGGGACTTATATGATGTGGTGCATGCCCCCTCCCCCACCCCAGAGAATACATGTGATGCTTTTAAAAAGATTTATTTATTTTATTTATATGAGTACACGGTAGCTGTCTTCAGACACACCAGAAGGTGGCATCGGGTCCCATTACAGATGGTTGTGAGCCACCATGCGGTTGCTGGGAACTGAACTCAGGACCTTTTGGAAGAGCAGTCAGTGCTCTTAACCACGGAGCCGTCTCTCCAGCCCAAATGCGATTTTAAAACCAAAAAGAAGAACTAGGTTTCTAATCAGTTTGATTGGATGTGAGGCTGAGATGAAAGATGTGGGTAGGGCTATCAAGAGAAATCATGGCTCAATCAATAGAAATAAAAGAAAGCACTGAGTAGGTTAACACCAGAGTGGTTAGAACAGACAGACTCAGGCACAGGAAGATTCTTGGGCTCAGCCCCAAAGACAAGTGTAACCATGGAAACAGTAAACACACATGCATCCAAGGTTGAAAAAAAAAAAAAAAAAAACAAACCGTAACCACCAGAATGGGTGCAGACTAAACAGGTTAGGGGCACAGTCCTGATGAAACCAGTTCCAGGGTCCCCAGTCTACCCAGGCTCCTGGCCAACTAGTTACAAAGTCAGGATTTCCCATGGCCCACTCAGGTTTGCTGTGCAAACACACAGAATTCAGGAAAGCACTGTTTTGGTCAGTGCCGAGATCACATCCTGGAACTTTTGGACTGCTTGGCAAGCAGGAACCAACTTAAGCCACATCCCTCTTCCCCTCACTCCTATCGAAGCCGGCAGCGCTGTGGGTCTGTACTCACGTGCTTTGAAGACAGACATGGCTGATCCCTGGAGCTTAGTGACCAGCCAGTTTAGCTAATCAGGGAGAGCTCTAGGTCAAAAAAGAAGGTGGAGGCGGGCTGGAGAGGTGGCTTGGTGCTGCCCCCTTGTGGACTCCAAGGCACCTGCACTCAAATGTCCACATGCTCACACACAGTATTGACATATGGCTTCCACACGTATGGGCGCGGGCGCACGCACATAGGGAAACAATTGCTTCCCAGAGACATCTTGTTTGTGGAAATGATGCAAAAGTCAGCAATGATTTCCAGAAATTCCTCTCCCACACACAAGAAAAGACTATAGAAGGGTCTAGGTGAGGCAGACTAAGGGACACCCGGCAGAAGTGTCCTGTGCTGCCTCCAGGCAGAAGATAAGAGGTTTAGGACAAGGAGGCGGCCCATGCCATGAGACGGAGGGAGCTGTCTGGGTGAAGTGATGGCACTCAGGCCAGGTGGGAGAAGGGATGGAGGGATAGGTGTGAGGTGGGGAGCAGAAGGGGATGCCTGTTTTGAGGTTGGGAGGGCCCAGTGGGTGTGTAAATACCTTTGGAAAGAATCCAGCCATGCAAGGGAGGGAGCAGTGAAGGATCCAGGGAAGGGGACTAGGAAAAGCTTAGTGGGAGAGGAAGTTTGTAGGGCAAGCATAAGGACTTGAGTTTGAATCTCCAGCACCCATGTAAAGAGCCTGCATACTGGCGGGCTTATAACCCCAATTGTTGGTGGGGGGCAGGGATAAGAGGGTGGCGAGGGCTTGCTGGCTGCCAGCTCTGCTCCAGGGTTAGCTTCTGTCTCAAGGGAATAAGTTAGGAAATGCTAAGTAGAGGGCACCCAGCATCCTCCTCTGGCCTCTTGAAATGTGCATATGGGCGCACGGGCTCAATTGCACGCACGTGTGAACTCACACATGCACGCACACACACACATGCACACACAGGCACACTTGCACGCATGTGCACGTGCACCCCCCACACACACACTCACTCAGAAGATGGAAACAGTAGGGGCTGAGTTCTCTGGAAGAGGCTCCCATCCACTTAGGGAGTGGAAGGACACGCCCACCTGTCTGCTCAGCTGCCCTGACACTGTTGCCTGGCAGCCTGTCTCCACTTTCACAGATGGAAGACTATATGGTGCCTCTGGTTACTTGGCTGCCAGAAGCCCCTGTCACTCCAAAATAGCCCTGCCTCCAAAGCTGGGTCCCTACTGGTGTACGGCTTGGTGCATCATCTCGGTCCTCTGCACCCGTTCCCCTGGTAGGCGGGCGCTGGTTTGCAAGGCATCGTCATTCAGGCTTTTCAAGCCAGGCCTGGGGGCTGGGGGTGGGGGGCAGGAATCGCGTGAATTGGAGACTTTACTGCAAGCAGGGAGACAGAAAGAATGGGGCTGTGATCCCAGGAAGGGCTCTTGTACCCCCCTTTGAGGACGTCTCCACTCTAGAGGCCGCTCTGTTTTTGGCAGATCTGAGTTTTTCAGGAAAAAAAATTATTTATTTCTGAGACAGTGTCCCATGTAGTCCAGACTAGCTTCAGACTTTATATGAAACCAAGGATGGCCTTGGACTCCCGATCCTTCTGTTAACTTCTGGAATGACAGGCTCATACCTGTGGGTGTGGGTTTTATGCACTACTGGGGATGGAACCTAGGGCTTTGCGAGTGCCAGGGCACTCACAGGGCTTACGAGCTTCATTCGCCGCCTCTTTCCTACAGAACTGGAGCAGTGCTTCTTCTGTGATTTGTCCAGAAGCCTGTGGTCTGCCAGGAAAGCTGAGTGAGGGAAATGCAAATGGTGAACTCAAACCTCTAGGAAAAGAGACACACCCCAATTCCTATTCTTACTCCTACCCACAGGCAGGAAACGATTTGTTATGTCTTCAAACAAACGGGGGGGGGGGCGGGGGGAGGAGAAGCCACTGGCTCAGAACGCTGGGAGCGGGTCTCTCCACTCCCCTCCTCCAAAAGGCTGGAGGCTGAATGAGGGAGGGCCTCTGGTTACTGGAGAGAGCAAGAACCCAAAGAGATACCAGCAGTTCCCTCAGTTCCCGAGGTTGGCCCTGATGGAGCTGGCACAATCTCTACCTGTCCATCTCTGCCAACTCAAGAGTCTGGGTTGGCTGTTCTGAACCTGCTGGGATCAGGAAGGGGCTTCCCCCCCACCCCCGTTAACTGATTAAGAACGTGCTAATTAGCCCCAATTCGTACGCCACAGTCAAGGGAAGAGTGTCCTGAAGCTACACCTATGCTTCAGAGAATAAAGGGTTGTTGCCTGGGAACCCCCTTCCTCTTCCAGCCTTGCAGCCTCAGTGACAATCGCTAACCGTGGCGCACGGATACGCGCACCGCACCAGGCGATGCGCTGCGGCGTGCGCTGCGCCCAGCATCGGCGGACCCTGAGACGCACGCAGGGCCGACCATCCTGTCCCCATCCCCACCCACACCTCCCCGGGGTGGGGGGTCCTGGTGAGTGGCCGGGCCGGGAAGGGTTAACCACACAAAGCTGGCGGCGCGGCCTAGAGAGGCGGCGGCGACCACGGCTAAGGCGAAGGCAGCGGCCACGGTGGTGGTGGGGGGGGCCGGGGCGCGGGGGGCGCGGCGGGCAGCAGGGCGGGGGACAGGATGCGGATGCCGGGGGACTTCCTGTGCCGGCCCCAGCGCCCCCTGCCAGGGCCGGGCCGCTTCCCGCTCGGACGCACAGCACGGGAGGGCGGCGAGCGATCCGGGACCCGGCCCGGCCGCGGCGCCTGCCCCCCCGGGCACCCGGGCACCTGTGGCAGGTTATGGTCCAGGACCCTTGTCACCCGGTTCCCACCGAGCCAACCTAGGGCCCTAGTTTGGGCCCTGCTGCGCCATGGGCCACCCGGATCAACCCTGATCCCAGTTCTGGATTTGGAACCCTGCCTCCTTCCCTGTCCCTACGCGAGAGTCTCCACCAAACTTCTGCCTGGGAACTCCACTCTGCACCTTGTCTTGGCCCAGGGCGACCTCGGCAGCTCTGACAGTGAAGACCCTGCAGAGTACCCGTAAAGGGTTCTCCCGGGGGTGGTCAGAGCCTCCATGGCTCATTCTAGATGGAGGTACCTCCGGAAGGAGCTGGTTGAACGGCCGTGGCCTTCACCTTGTAGCCACTGGTGACCACACCTCCCCTAGCGCAGAGGCTGCTGCCAGCAGCGGCGGCGGCGGTGGCGGCGGCGGGAAATGCTGTTCCAGGTGAGGCTTCTCTAAGGAGGGCTTCTAAAGCCAGAGGGAGGTGTAGGCAGCTGGCGCGGGGGTGTAGGGACTCCCGAATGTGCAGACCACTTCTTCAGAGTGGACTCCGGACAGGAACGCAGGCCTGCAGAAGGCTCCTGCCGTGAGCTACAGTGATCTGGACACCTACTTCCCAGGGACCTGGGGTGCCACACCTGACCCATGTGCCCTTTGAAGCCTGGGGGATGGTCATTCTTTGGAAGGAGACAAGGAGCTGTGCCCATGGGTACCCTCAGGCATGCCACAAGCTTCCCAGCCTTGGGATAAGTTAGTTCCCACAGTCTTATGTCAGGGGGCAAGAGGGCCACTGGTCAGCGGAGGTGAATTCCTGTGTACATCCATTAAGTAATAGTTCTGGCTATTCTGTGTAGGAATGGGGTTCAGCCACCACCACCTCCCTTCTGAACAGTTTCCTTTATTCCTCTTAGCACAGCCTGCTCTGGGAGAACCTGGTGTGACGGCCAGGATGGAGCTGGGCCCAGCAACCCAGACTTTTGTGTTGGAGCTTCGATGTCTTGAGGATGGGGGTCCAGGGCCTGACACCCTCTCAGGTGAGGGTTGGGGTGTGGAGACAATGGGTCCCCTCCACAAGGATTCTTTAGTTGAGTTTGCAAGGTGGCACAGTCCAGACCACCACAGAGGAACCCCATGTGTGACCAACATACTCATGCCCGCTAACCCCAGCTACCTTAAAACTTGTTTTAGGACCTGTTGTGGTGGCTGTCAGGCAAGGTCTTGCTGGAGAGAGATACTTAGAGATTTAGTAGCTTCATCTCTGAGACCCACATCTGGATTGGCTCTACCCTGCTTTTCCCAGGTGCCCCCCAAACCCCTACCATCTCCCATCTGGGGCTGGAGAGTTTTGTTTTGTTTTTTTTTTTTTTCTTCGGAGCTGGGGACCGAACCCAGGGCCTTGCGCTTGCTAGGCAAGCGCTCTACCACTGAGCCAAATCCCCAACCGGGGCTGGAGAGTTTTTCCTCTGTCTCTAATGCCTCAGACACTGGCTGAATGGCTTCTTTCCTGCCCTTACCTCTCTACCCTGTGCCCATCTCCTTCCCTCCACACACAGGCTCCCAGGATGTGGAATTTCCCAGTCCCCTCCCTGAGACCCGTGCAGGGGCGGGCAGCCTTTAAGGGTGGACAAGAGTCAGCTTTCACATTTTGTGCTTTAAAGGCAGCAAGTGACTGTGTGGGGACAGACTTGAACAGAGTTGAGAGAACCAGGAAGAGCTGGGCCTGGGGACACCTGACTGGAAACCCAGAACTTGGGAGGCTCAGGCAAGAGGGTCACAGTTTGACGGCTTGACCCATATAGTGAGCTCCGAGTTAGGACTATATACAATGAGACAGTGTTGCACAGCAAGAGCGAGAGAGAGCGAGAGAGAGCGAGAGAGAGCGAGAGAGAGCGAGAGAGAGAGAGAGAGAGAGAGAATGAGAATGAATATATATCAGGAAAATTAGAGGAATAAAATTAAATGGGGCCCTATGAATTGAATGCAGACTCTTTCCACTTGTAAATTTAACTCTAGCAAGCACACACTTCAGGTGACATCTAACTACATGGTCAATAAAATGCTTCTGTGGAAACTGCTGTCCCAGGAAGTCAGAGTGACCACGTGACCAAGCTAGAGATGAGGAGACCTCACACCGAGGTGAGGTCTGTCCCTGCCGAAGAGGCACGAGAAAGGAGTGCGTGAGAGGGAGCTGATCTTGTTCTAGGGACACATTCCCATAGCTGTCTTCATCTACGACCCAACACCCAGCTGCCCAGTAGAAGTGTCTCTGGAAAAGAAAAGGTGCTCCAGGTGTCCCAGTGGGGAAAGTGTTGGCCCTCCAAGCTTGAGGACAAAGGTTTGAGTCCCCGGAATTCAAGTGGAGGCATAGTCTGTAATCACAGCGCCTCTATTGTGTGACAGGAGGTAGAGGCAGGAGAATCCTTGGAAAGTCCAGGGCCAGCTGGCCTGCAGTGACAGAGAAGAGACCCTGTCTCAGAGTGGAAGGTCAGGTCCAGCACCCAAGGTTGTCCTCTGACCTCTGTAGGTGTGCTGTGGCACCTATGTTCCCACGAGCACACGCATGGATGGACATACACATGTACATACACAAGACACACAGATTTTAAAAACCCATCCAACAAAGGTGATTAGAAAATTTGTCTTTGTACAGTATAATTATATGCAACTATCTGTGTGTAGTATGTGTGGTGTGCACATGTGCCTTCATGTTTCTTGTCTGCATTCGGGTGCTCATGTGCATGGGTGTGTGTGGACACGCGTGCACATGCATTTGGAGGCCTCAGTCATACTTGATCATTTTCCACCGTATGCAATGGGACAGGGTCTCTGAGTTAAGTTCAAAGCTTGCCTGCATGGCTAGTCTACCCAGCCAGCTTTTTCCAGGGACCCCTGTCTCCACCGTCTGAGGCTGGAGTGACAGGCGTGCTGCTGTGTGTGCCCGCCTTTCCAGTTAACTTCGGAAATACAGACTCCCTACCCTGGCTTCCTTGCTACTTCAGTGGTTTCTAGAAATGACTTGCCATGCATTTATAGAAATGGCTCGTTATTCACAGACAAGGCAGATTTCACTCATTTAAAGTGTGACCATTGTCTCTGGTGGTGGTGGTGTGCACCTTTAATCCCAGCACTTGGGAGGCAGAGGCGGGCGGATCTCTGTGAGTTCAAGGCCAGCTTTATCTAAGGAGCTAATTCTAGGATAGTCATGGCTACAAAAGAGATCCTGTCTCAAAAAAAAAAAAAAAAAAAAAACAGATAGATAGATAGATAGATAGATAGATAGATAGATAGATAGATAGACAGACAGACAGACGGATAGTGTGACCATAAATGGGTTCAGAGCTCAGCCACTGGAATAGCTGGTCTCCCTATATGGGGAGAAAGAGCTAGACGCATTTCAGGGAATGGTGTCAGGAGCCCCAAGAGCTTGGGGACGCTGACTTGTTTGAAGGGGGCTCAGTGGGAGTCTGAATGGGGTAACCAGGGGGTCTCTGGGAACGTTTGTCCTGTCATTTGATCTCACATTTTTGGGTCCCTGCTCAGAGCCCCTTAGTGTATCCTGGGTGCATCCTTTTGAGGTCTGGTCGAGATCAGCGCCTCTGAATCCTTCTCTCCTGGCTTCCTGCCGTTTCCACTCCAGGTGGCAGTGGTGGAAGTGAGAGGCAGGAGAGGCGCAGCCATCCACAGCAGCCAGCGCTGGCGGCCTCAGTCGGGGTCAGTAACTATGTCTACTATATGGAGGCAGAGCAGCAGGAACCACAGGACTTGCGAGTGCACCGATTAAAGCGTCGGTCAGAGCCGGAACAACAGCCGGGGCACAAGCAGTTGCAAGAGCAGCAATCTCAGCCTCAACTGTTAGGATCCCAGCCAGAATTGCAGCAGCAGCAGCAGCAGCAGCAGCAAGATGGGCAACAGCAGCTGTCTCCACCACAGCAAGAACGACAGGAAGACCGGTCCGTGCGGCATCATCAACCACAACCACAGCTGCAGGCGGTGCAGCTGCCGAGACTGGGACAAGAGCAGCATCTGTTGCTGCAGCAGCACCAGACGAGGCAGCCTCCAAACCAAGTACAACAGCCATTTCCACAGCAGCAGGAACAGCAGCAAATCCAACAGCGGCATCTTGTGCAGCAGCAAATGCATGAGCCTGCGCCACAGCAGCAAGTGCAGGAACAACACCAGTCACAGCAGCAGCAGCTTCTCCAACAAGAGCAGCTGTTGCAAGAGCAGAGGCAATTGCTGCTGCAGCATGTGCAAGATCAAGCATTGCAGTTACAGCAAGTGCAAGAGCAACAGCTGTTGCAACAGGAGCAGTTGCAGCAGCTGCTGTTCCAACAGGAGCAACTGTTGCAGCAACAGGCACACTTGCAACAGCAACACTTGCAGCAACAGGTATTGGTGCTACAGCCACAGGGACAGCCACAGCAGCAGCTGTTGCTACAGCAGCAACAGGCACACTTGCAGCAGCAGCTGTTGCAGCAGCAGGAACAGCTGCAGCAGCAACAGCGGCACCAGCAGCTGCAGCCTCCTCCACTGGAGCCAGAGGAAGAAGAGGAGAAAGAGGAGGAGAGAGTGGAACTGGAACTCATGCCTGTGGACGTCAGATCTGAGCAGGACCTGGAGAGGCTGCAGGAACAGCGGCAGCTGCAGCTAAAATTGCAGGAGCAGCTGCGTCAGCTGGAGGAGCACCTGGAGCAGCAGCAGCAGATGGAGCAGCTGCAGCTGCAGCAGATGGAGCAGCTGGAGCAGCTGCAGCAGCAGCAGCAGCAGATGGAGCAGCTGCAGCTGGAGCAACAGGTGGTGCACCTGGAGCTGACCCCGGTGGAACTAGACGCCCAGCAGGAGGAGGTGCAGCTGGAGCTGACTTCTGTGGAGCCGGAGCTGCAGCTGGAGCTGGTGCACGCTCCGGGGGTTGCAGCACCGGCTCCAGCCACCGTCGTGGTGGCCCCTCCAGGTTATGTGGTGCTGCAGGAGGTCATGGTGCTGCCCTCTGTGGCCACACCCACTGTGGTGGCCATTCCGGGGCCCGCGGGGAGTGCGGCTCTGACTCCCGCCAGACAGCGGAGGAAGCGGCGAGTCCGGAACAGGCCGACCGTCTGTGGGGAATGTGGCAAGGGTTTCAGCCGCAGCACGGACCTGGTGCGACACCAGGCCACGCACACTGGGGAGAGGCCGTATCTCTGCAGCGAGTGCGGAAAGAGCTTCTCGCAGCATTCCAACCTAGTGACCCACCAGCGTATCCACACCGGCGAGAAGCCCTACGCCTGCACCTACTGCTCCAAGCGCTTCAGCGAGAGCTCGGCGCTCGTGCAGCATCAGCGCACCCACACTGGAGAACGGCCCTACGCCTGCGGCGACTGCGGCAAGCGCTTCAGCGTCTCCTCCAACCTGCTGCGCCACCGCCGCACCCATTCGGGTGAGCTGCCCTACGTGTGTGAGGACTGCGGCGAGCGCTTCCGGCAGAAGGTGCAGATCCGCAGGCACGAGCGCCAGCTGCATGGGGCAGGGCGCTCCCGAGGCCTGGGCCTCCTGCGGACCTCCAGGCCTGTGCCCTCTACAAGGGCCCAGCAGACCTCTGCCTCCGGGAAGCACTGAGAGGCGTTAGAGCCATTCACACACACCTCGACCCTAGTTCCTGGTTTTAACTCCAATTTGAGGACATTTTGGGCATCTTGAATTATCCTTAGGAGAGGAAGACTTCCAGCTTTTTCCAGACCCCTCCCTCCCAAACACCAAGTTCACAGATTCACCCTCCCCCCGAAAACCATCTCCAGGTGGGTGAGAGAGACTGTCCAACTTTGTCCTTTCTTGGGAAAATAGGACTGAGAACTGGCTTAGTGGCCAACAACAAACGTGAGGTTTGATTTAACCGAACACCAACCAGCAAATGAGATGGGCAAAGTCTGTAAGAGCTCGGAAGATGGATCGCTCTGATACTTAAGGAGAAACTGGAAGGGGGGAGCTGAGGGAGGAAGCTCAGCCTGGGGTAAATTGCTTGCCTAGCAGAAAGCCCTGGGTTTCATCTCCAGCACCAATACAAACCTGGTGTGTGGACATATGCAATCCCAGCACTTGGGAGGTGGTGGCAGGAGGCTAAGGTCATTGTCCGCCACATAGTGAGTTGGAGGATAGCCTGGGTTACATGAGACCCTGCCTCAAAAACAAAAACAAAAACAAATAAAAACCGGTGGTCTTCAGGTTGTCACAGTGCAGTGAACTTGGTCAAGGCAGTGAATTTTCATGACATAAATCTTGAAAATATTTGTCAAGATGAAACGTGGAAGGGTGGTGCAGATGCCTGGTCTTTGCTCGTAGACAAGGTCACGGTGGCAGTCCGGTCAGTGTGCAAATAAAAGCCAGAAGTCCTGCTCTGGGTGGAAGGTCAAACCTTCCTCCCCATGGAGTCCAGACTACAGGTGTTAGAAGCAGATTCGGGGACTCTGTTGGAATGTCCCCTAGCCATTTGTATGTCCTTACTGTCCCCTGATGTAAGAACACAGGTGAAGAAGAGATTTCCAAGAAGAGCTTGTAGCCCCAGCCTAGCCTAAGCCATCTAGATGCTGTCCAAGTGGTCAGCACCATATGACCCAGGGACCACAATCTCCAGGGCTAAGCTACGGGGAGGGGTGGCCAGAGGAGTCCCTGCCTCCTGGTTGGAGGTGTGGGGGAAATGTTGGGGGACAAGGACTGGGGGTATCAGAAAGGCTGTAAGCCATGCTTACCAAATCACGTAGGCCAGGGACTGTCTGAGCAGTGCGCAGTGCTGGAAGGTGTGCGTGGAGGAGCTCTTCCACGGTCCCCAGCCAATTCCTGCCCCACCTAACCTCACTTGCCCACTGTGGCTGCTTGATTCCTGCCCTTTCTCTGCCCTCCCTGCAACTCCTTCAGTAACACAGCCTGCCAAATTTTATACATGTGTTGGCAAGTGAAAAACAAAACTTGGGAAATAAAGTGGATGATGCCAATAGTTTGTCCCGTCTGTGATGCAAACTTCACATTTCACGCCTTGCCTGGGACCTCTAATCTTGTTGGTTTCTTTGAAACAGAGTCTCCCAGAGCCAGGGCAACTTCTCTTGTTTGTTTAAAACAGTCTCGTGCAGCCCTAGGCTGGCCTCAAATTCGCTATATAGCAGAGGATGGCCTAAGGCTGACTTCAGATTCTCCTGCCTCGGCCTCCCGAGAGCTGGCACACAGGTGTTGGGGATCGAACCAAGGGCGTTGTGCGTTTGAGGCAAGCACTGTGCCAGCTGAGCCCCATGCACAGTCACAAGCTATAGATTCTCTTTTAATGAGAGTCTCCAAGAAATGTGGCCCAAGTCATCCTTGACCTTGCAATAATTCTGCCTCAGCCAGCCTCTTGGGTACTAAGATTATAAGCATGTGCCACCTTATACTGTGTTTAGAACAAACCTGTGTGCCTGTGCATATGTTTATGGGGGATGCATGTGTTACAGTGCACATAAGAGAGCTTTATAGAATCGATTCTCTCTTTCCACCTTCCTACAGATTCAAGGGATTGAAGCCAGGAAGCCAGGCTTGTGTTACAAAACGGTTCTACCCACTGAGCCATCTCGACAGACCCAACCCCCTTACCTTTTTGAGACAGGGTCTCTCAACTGACCTTGGAGCACATCCATTGGCTACGCCGGCTGCTAGCGAGCCCCCTTGTCTCTGTTCCCCTCCCCTCAGCTCTAACAGAGATATGTGTTAACACGCCTGTCTTCTGTGAGGGTTCTGGGGATCTGAACTGGGGTCCTCCTGCTTGCACAAGCTCTTTGTGAACTGAGCCATCTCCCTAGGTCAGAACAAATCTTTCCAAGGATGAAAATGTGTGGGTGTAGGCCCGTCTCTCTCACCCTTCCTAATGCGTGACTCTTTATCAGTTGCTCACGTTGTGGTGACGCCCAACCATAACATTATTTTCATTGCTACTTCATAACTGTTGTCACAAACTCACTAGAAGGGAATAATTTTATTATATTTTAAATTTATGTATGTATGTGTGTGTGTGTGTGTGTGTGTGTGTGTGTGTGTGTAATGTGTCTGTGTCAGTACATCACATGTGTGCAGGTGCCTACAGAGGCCAGCAGAGGGCGCTGGACTCCCCGGAACTGCAATTACAGCAGTGAGCAGCCCAATTTGAGTGCTGGGAACCAGACTGCAGTCTGGAAGAACCGTCAGCACAACCATGCTGGCACTGGCAGATTCTGAACTGGGAACTGCGCGTGCGTGCATGTAATGGAGACCTCAGGCAATGGGTGAGAGCGAGGTGAGAAAGACTTCTCAGGAGGCAGGCTTCATTGAGCAACTCCTTTCGTTGGGAAAAAAAGAGGCTATTTCAACCTTTTGGGAGTGAGTGTAGGTACATCATTGACCATCGAATGGGGGCTGAGGTTTTGGGAATGCTTCATTTGCATGAAGCAGAATTTCAGGTACTTGTTGGACGTGACTTTATAAGGGAAGGGAAAGTGTAAATGCCTGCAACTATGTAACGGCCTCTGGAGGAGATGAAGGTCTGGGCCATACACCCATGTACATTGGGACAAGCAGGGGCAGGAGGATTGGCCTTCACTCCTACTGTTCTCAAGATGAGATTTCGGGCGTTGGACTCCTGCTCCAGACTGGGTCCTCCTGGTTCCATGGTGCCCAGGCCCCACTGAAAGGAATCCTTTTAAAGCAATTGTATCAAAACAATATGGATGAAATCTAAGGACTTCAAAAATGAAAAGCTACATTTTTGGCACTAATGCAATTCTCATGTTTCTCACACATATATACATATATGTATACATATATATACACACACACATATATATACATCTAGGTATATATATTTATGTGTGTACACTTATATAAGTGTATATATACATATGTATGTATATATGTATGTATACACACACACACACACACACACACACACACACACGGTATGTACAAGGAAATGGACACAGAAGTCCCCAAATACACTCGTATAACAGCTAGCTGACCTGGTGGCACAGCCTCTCGTCCAAGCTCTCTGAAACTTGAGGTTGGAGGATGGCAAGTTCAAGGTAAGTGTGGGCTATGGAGAGACAGCTGCTGTTACCTGCTTAATTCCTGCTCTGCCCTCCACACTGGCCTCTGTCAGTGACAGGACTATCTGCCAACCCAGCAGTTTTCTGGAAGTTTGTTCTTTTTTTTTTTTTTTTTTTTTAATCTTTGACCTAATTGATAAGATATAATTGCCCACTTAAACATACAAAGCCTGGTACCATCCATCCCTTGAGAACATTAATAACAACCTGTAAATACACAGAGCAGAATCTTAACATCACCTGCCATGGCTTCTCCCCTCTCTCTCTCCTCTGTCCCTGTCTCCTCCTTTCTATCCTAGTCTCCTCCTCTTCCTTCATACTTCTCTCCCGCCCAACCTTCCTTCTCCTCCAATGACAGGCCTCCTTCTATCCTGTACCTGCCCCTCACCTCTACTTTACAAATTCAATGGGGAGGTGGTTCTGGTGAAGTCACCTGAGTTCTGAGTCATTGACTAGGCAGCTGTCCTTGGGGCAGTGGAATTAGCATCAAAATACAGATAACTTCAGGGCAAACCACATTTCCCCCTTTTTGTCCAGTTAAAAAGCCTTTTCACTTACATATAAATTGAGTACAATTTTAACCATTCTACAATTTGTAAAGCATATCACATTCTCAACACCCAGTCCATCACTATATCAGTAAAACAGAACATTTAGTTATCCATTCCAGCTTAAGAAAGGCTTAAAATATATATATCTTGGCTAGCTTGTATACTATCTGATAACTATCTAATAAAATATGTATTTTCAGAGTTAAACAGCCTGATAGGCTATGAGACTATAATCAGTCTTCAACCCTGTCAGAAATCTGGGAATGACCAAATATCTATACACATAGGAAGCCTAACATGGCTTCCAGAACTGAGAGGTTGTAGAGACAAATCTCCATTAGCACAGTCCCCTGTTAGCCACATACGAGGGCAAGTCTTCAGCCTTCTGGCCCAAAATCAACTGAGAGACTCTTGAAATGCAGATTTTTGAAGGGCTGATCACCCTGTCTTGGCTGAGTTTATCAGTCATCTAGTCTGCGTAATTTGTCCTTTTCTGGACAGTATTAGTCTGCAGATGAAACAGGCAGTTTTGTGTAGTGGCTGCCTAGCCACAAAGTATTGCCTCACCTGGAGGTAGAGATGTTCACATTCTTCATTAAATTCACCAAAGGGTAACTGTTAGGAGCAGATATGTCTCAACAAAAGATACATAACTTTAAATCTCAAATTTTGTGGATTTCTGACGTTTTTGAAAACCACCTATCTATGTAAGACAATCTGGACTGTTGTCTCCATATCCTAAATTTTATCTTGAAAGTACTCTCACAAACTCAGAGCCATGACTTTGCTATTTGAATCTTAACTCGCAGGTGTAATCAACTCAGAAGTTTGTAATGACAACAATAGAAGGATTGGCTCTAAACCTTGTAAACTTTTTTGACAAAAAAAAAAATTCTATGCCAAAACAAAGATACGATTTAAGCTTAGTTACCAAATGAGATTATGACTGTACAAGTCAATCTAGCTAATTCCTCCCCGTTAAATTACAACCAATTTTAAATTCCTCATAAAAACAATTTTAGAATAACCACTTTCAGCCCCCCAAAGTCCAGGGAATTGGGGCGACGACTCCTCCATAACGTCTTCAAGCTGTACATGGGCGTTGAGATATCCTTAAGGGTAGGGGGTAGGAAGAATGAAGCAAATGCTGTAGCAGGATGTGTCTGACTGGACCCAGCTGAAAGTTCTTGAGACCAGGATTCCAAGTAGGTACACTCTGTAAAATACAACTCTCAAGACAAAAGTTTAGAATCGAGATATCTTTTTGTTTGATTCTCCTGAATAAATTTTTCAGGCGGTCTACCTCTATCAAATCTGATCAGTAGGACTCTGTGAGGTTTCCAGAGCCTAATCACACTTTTTAAAAACACAAAGACAAAATCTTTCTCCCAAAATACTGTGTTCCTTAGTCTGAAACCAGAAAAGCTTGTATCTTGCACTCTCTCCCAGAGTAATAATATAATCTTAAAACTCAATGTCACACCCATCATGAAGACTAAACAATTTTTTTAAAAAGGAAGTAAGCTAAACAATGATCCTGATAGGCTTTTGTACTCTGTGATATCAGGAAATTAACCCAAAATTCCCGTGGAGCCCATGTTAAGAGAATTCGAGCTCCTGTTGTGGTAAATATCAAAAGTAACCACAAACCCTCGCTAGCCGGCATCAACAAGCCATATGGCCTTTAGCGGGGTAATTCATAAAACAAACCAAATACCTTTTATCAATTACAGTATCAATAAGCAACACATCAAACCAGGACTTTAGCCCAAAATCTCAATCTGTCAAACTCTCTACTGGGAGCCACAGATTTTTATTTAACCTTAATAACTTCTATAATATATGCCTGCATTCACTCTCCCCGGTGTTACAGACATTTATCACAACTCTCTACTTGGAGTTAGTGACCACTTTTTCCCTATCTAAGTTCCGAACCATAGATGAAAATCCCCACGTGATTCGGGTAATCTCTTTACTCTCCTTAAAACAAACAAACACATTCTATCAATTCTAAAACCAACAAACAACTTAAAACTCAGGACTTTAGCCCAAAATATATCCATCTGTTAAGCTCTCTACCCGGAGCCACAGATTTTTCTTTAACCTTAATAACTTCTACAATATATGCCTGCATTCACTCTCCTGGGTGTTCAGACATTTCATCACAACTCTCTACTTGGAGGTAGTGACTAATTTTTCCTTATCTAAGTTCTGAACCGTGGATGAAAATCCCCACCTGATTCAGGTAATCTCTTTACTCTCTTCTTTCTAAAAACAAACTCAATCACCTTTTAATAATACCTGTAATTAAGAAGTAGCTTGTCTAACTAGGATTTCAACCCAAAATTCCTGTGGAGCCCATGTTAAAAAGAATATGAGCATCCTGAAAGACTTTCTAAACAACTTTCTTTAAAAAGCAGCTTTTAATCTTTAACTCTCTGATCTGCCATTACTTCTCACACAGCGGGGGACCTACAGCCTGCCTGCCCAGGTGGCTTCCCCATTTCTTTGTTTGAATTCCCGCACTTAAGATATCACATAACTTAACATGGTGCCAGCCTCCTCTTAGAGTTTCTCTTAACTCTCAGGATTACTAGTGGATTCTTGCCCATCACCATGGCTCGCCATCTGTTGTTGTCAGTAGAGCATGAGACTCTTAATCTCAAGGTTGTGGGTTCGTGCCCCACGTTGGGCGCCATCTGTTTTTGTAAAAATATAAAAATAAAAGAGTAGTAGTCTTTTACCCCGCTGGGTCCGCACCTCGGTGCCCAAAGTATCTGCTAGATATCTTGGCGGAAACACATCTCAGCCACACACTTTCCTACACTCAAATCCCCACATAAAAGAACACACAACACAGTAATCTTTGACCCAATTGATAAGATATAATTGCCCACTTAAACATACAAAACCCAGTACCATCCATCCCTTGAGAACATTAATAACAACCTGTAAATACACAGGGCAGAATCTTAACATCACCTGCCATGGCTTCTCCCCCCTCTCTCTCCTCTGTCCTGGAAGTTTGTTCTTTGTATCTGCTTTCCTGCCACTCACCAAGGGAGAGGGGGACACGGTCAGCACAGGAAGGAGCGGGTCATTTCAGGACACCTGAGGTTCTGAATGTCCAGGGATAACTTGGTTCACATACAGTAGCTTTGGGCTGACTCCAAGCCTGCTGGAGTCCTCCAGATACAGACATGAGCTATCTGTCCTTCAAAAGGCACCTGTGTGCCCTGGCTGAGTAGTGTTTTTGTGTGACAAAACTCTTCCTGGGGAGATACAGCACATAAATCTATTCATCCTAGGTAAGGGATCCCACAACAGACAAAAGTACAGATACCACCGAAGTCCAACCTTGTGCACCAATGAGGTGACTTACAGGAGTATGGATGAGGGGTCACTTACAGGAGCAGAAATGACTCAAAGGCAGCTACATCACTAAAACCCACCTCACCGTGGGTGACAGCTCACAAAGCTCGGGACCTGGAGTACACTGCATAGCCTGCAGGGAGTTCAACAGGTTGGATGGTGACCTTTCTAAGTGACTCTGGTCTAAACCCCTTCCAGGCAGCTGGTCTGGTTTTATGTCGTCACAGCTCATCTTTCCTGAGCCTTCTCCACTGGTCTGTTCTAGTAGTCACAGAGGGAACTTTTAGCTTTTATTGCTTATTCTGATGGGAAGGGGGTCTAGTGAATTTAGTCAGTTTCAGGGACTTCCTGAAGCTATTTTGAGGTGTTTATTGTTGGTGTACTTTTTGGGTTACTTTATTGGTTCTATTATCTATCACCCTACCACCCTTCCAATCCCCCCCCCCTTCTCGGTAAGAAAGAAAGAAGGTTAGAGGAGAAAGGGAGAGTAAATCTCTTTAAACTACTTCCTACTGATTCAGGGCCTCGAGTCCCTTGGAGCAAGTGCAATGTCCTTCATCAGGATTTCTCCAACCATCAATCCAGCAAACCAGCAATGCAAACTCAGTAGCAGGAACCAGCAGCCCTTTCGCTTTTTTATACTCTTTCTCAAGAATACCCAGTTTTCCACACATAAATTATCTGCAGCTGGCAAAAATCACGCCCCTCCCAGAGCACGAGACAATCACAGTTCATGGCTGTGGACAATCTGAGGCTGTCTCATATCCTACACCGAGGATTAAAACAAAAAATATTTACATAACGTAGCTGAGGTTTTTTTTTTTTTAAGAAACCAAAATATCGCTATATTTCTCCCTTTGTGTCCAAAAATTGACTTTTCTCTAACATTAATAAACTATATACAATAAGAACGATTCTGAGAACTACCGGGTGGGAATTATATTTACAATGTTCAGGCCACTTGTGTTTGGCAACCTTGGAGAAAGTACTCCATTATCTATACTATCTTGGTAGGTTCCAGATTCTGTACTTAAAGCATTTTCTTATCATAACTTTCATTTATCAACTAAAAAAAAAAAAAAAAAAACCTTTTAGGCCTTAAAACATTTTTCTTTGATCCTAAACGACTTAAGCTTTTATATCTCTAAATCTTTAATAAGGAAAACCGTGAGACTCTAACTTTCCAGTCTTTGACCTCATCAGAGACCTCAGAAGGATCAATTTTACCAGAGTGAACAGGAAGATCAAAACGAGCAGCTTCCGAAATGACGAGGCTGCTGGCTGCCTGGACAGACCAGAGGCTGTTCTGTATGGTTGGGGCATCCGATCTTCAGCCAACAGGCCCAGAGTATCTGACGGACTTCTCTGTGAAGCAGGACTTTTGAAAGAAATGGAATGGGCACTGTTCAAAAAGGAATGCCCCATAAGTGTTACCAGGGCAAAACCGGAAGATGATACATTAAGAGATGAAAATGTATGTATATATATATACACACACACACATATATATAGTCTGTTATAGCAAACATAAGCTTAAATTTCTATTAAAAATTCATAATGATTAAATGATCCCTGAGCCTTGGAGGGGGTAGCTATACATGTCCCCCTATGACTGAGAAATGGCCACCATGCTGAGGTGACAGTCCCCTGTTCTCAGGAGCTACACCAGCAGTTGAATTGAGGGTGGCAGCAACAGTGCCTCGTGGGCTACATTCCCATGTTTCGACATCAGTTTGACAGGTGCATCACATTCATCTAACAAAACCATAGAAGTTGCTTGCCCACTGGGACCTGTGATCCCCCCTGCTAAGGGTTTTGTCCTGGCTTGCAGTACTGCATATGACCCTCCCTCTGTGGGGTGGGGCTTAAATCCAATTGGAAGGCTGTTGGCCTTACCCACCATAGCCCAGCCACAATGGCACAAGTCAGCACATCCTGCTTGGCATGTTGGTGTTTTAGCATCCAGGGTCCATAGCCAAATAGGAACGCTGGTGACCGTTCTCCAGTAGCAGCCCTCACGGTCCCCTCTGTCACTCTGAAAGCCAGACGGCAGGGCGGGAGTTTCCAGTTTAGTCTCAGCTTAATTTCTCTATGTCTTCCAGTCAAAGCAGTGTCTCGAGTAATAGGGTTTTACCGTCTAATTCCGGGACTCGCCAACAGCAGTAGCAAAGATATTTTTGGTTTATGGAGTCTCAAGGGCATCCCTAGCCAGCACCTGACAGGGAGGTAGCCCACCCCTGGCACTGGGGTTTTCATTCAGTAATGTTATGGCTTGTGGGAGTGACCTTTTTCACCCGTGCAGGGTGCCCTTTGGCTCCTTACCACTCTCAATTAACCCAGCCCTGGTAGGGTTGTCAGGCACGGGAAAGCTCCATTGTACCTAGTTCCCTCTCCGGTGACTTTCCAAATCTGCCAAACACTCAGAGGTTAGCATCATGGCATCTATATAACAGAACCTTTCCCAGGGAATGGGTAGGACAAGGCAACATCCGGTATCACTGTCAATGGAGCGCTCTGAAAGGGTCTAAGGTCTATTGTTATCTGTTCTCAGCGATTTCAAGTGAGCCCAGAGGTCACAGCTAACAGGTCTAATGCGGCAGGGGTGTTTCGTCTGTTTGTATCACTTGCTTCCTCCACAGGTCAAGGTTGGGCACAATGGATGGGTAAGGAGTCTAACCTAATCACCTCCTTAGGATCTTCAGTCATCCTCTCCGAGCGTGTGTGTTTCCATATCCTGGAGCTCTTCCACAGAGCCTTTCTACACTCCTCCATCCCTGATAAACTCAGTGGCCCTCAGGTGATCTACTCGGACCTACTCAGGGCCAAAGGCGAGTGTGACCCTGCCCTCCCTCGCTGTACTGCTGTCTCCCTGGGTTGGAGTGGCCCTGGGTTGCCACTGTAGCTCTTCACCACGCCGGACTGTTTTGAGGAAGCCCTGGCTGGGCAAACTATCTTCATCCCTGGCCTAACCTTTTGCTGGAGAGAGAGATATCCTCCTTAGTCTGAGGAGATAATCACCCATCGCTGGGACAGGCTAATCGTGTTCACTTGTATCGATCTGTCTCGGATGTCTTCTATGAACTGCTGTGCGGGCTTCCGTACCAGCCTCCAGGTCCCTGCCTAGATCGACTTTGTCCTTGATGCCTTTGTGAACACAGGTCTATCTGGCCCAGTGAACTGGGATTCAAATGGTCCCTCTTATTCCCGGTTCCTTCCACGGCATCTACCCCCCCCTTCCTGTCCCTCTCACCTCTAAAACTTGTGGGTCCTCAGACAGAGATAGCCAAGTGTTCCCAATGGCTCCGATGAGCCAGTCCATCAGGGACCGATTTCCTTGACGCCATCTTGGGTTACGAAGCCTTTAGGTGGGATGGGAAGTCACGCTGCTCAGTGTGCCTGCTTCCACAGCAGTCAGACCGATCCCATCCATTCCCAAGTCCCATAGCACCAGGAGTCAGGCTGTGACGGGCTCCGTCATTGCTTATTTAAAAGTCTCCCTGAGTTCCGGAAGCTCAGGCACCAATGATTACAGTTTCTTGTCCTGGACCACTGTTACCGCCCCGATCTGAGTCGTATTCAATTTCCCCTTTTTTTCTTTTTTCTTTTTTTTTTTTTCCGGAGCTGGGGACCGAACCCAGGGCCTTGCGCTTGCTAGGCAAGCGCTCTACCACTGAGCTAAATCCCCCACCCCCTTTTTTTTTTCCTATTAAAACTCAGACCTGAGGGGAAATTCTGTTGCTTTTGCCCTGGTTTCTTCCTGCTCATGGAATCTTCCCTGAGCTCCAAGTTCTTGGATCCCAACAGGGGTTCTTGAGCACAGTACTAACCTGAACTCACTTTTCCTTCTGCCCCCTGGCCTTAAGAAGGGGCAAACCAACACCCTTACCTCGCCTTCTCATGTATCCAGTTTACTCGCCAGGGCAGAGGCTAACGTGGAGGATGCCGCCACCATCTCCCTTGATTCGGTTCTCCCTTTACACAATCAAGTTCCTGCCTGACCACTGTCTCGGCCTCAGATGCATTCATTCCTAACCACGCACAACAGTGGCTTCGAACCTCTGATGCTGCTGGCCACCATCTCGACTCTTGTGCACTACTTGAAAAATTTGCAAAATGTCCTCCAAGCCTTCAGCTGTTTTCAGGGACTCCACTTGCAAAGCAGGCGTGCCACCCCGTCCTGCAGAGGTGAAGGGTGCCACCCTGGCTTTCTCCCCACAGACACTAGTAATTCTGATGGCTCAGCCTTAGTTGCACGCCTCACTACCCCATAGTTAGAACCGTGCAGCCAACGTCATCCCCAAAGACACACTAACACGCACCGTACAAGAAGGGACAACTCTATTGGAATTTCCTCTGAAGATGCTCCTCCCAACCCCCCCCCCCGTCTCAGGTTGCTCAGAAACGGCCTCAACTGCATCCCTTGCTACCCATAAGCAGGACCATGCACTCAATTCTCCCCAACTCATCTTTAGGTCCATTGTGTCCCTGTCTGGGCACCAACTAGGATGTATGACAAAACTTTTTCCGGACGAGACAACACATACATCTCTCACCCCAGATAGGGATCCCACGACAGCTCAGAATAATGACACCACTGAAGTGCGATCTGATGAACTGGGGTTACTTACAGGGATATGGGTGGGGTTACACACGGGAGCAGAAATGACTCACAGACCGCTGTAAGGGTGATGGGTGATGGTTTACAGAAGCTGGGAACCCAGAGTGCACCGCACAGCCTGCACGCAGCTCACCAGGTTGGAGAGACTTTCCAGATGGCTGGGTCGAAAGCCCTTCCAGGCAGCCGGGATGGTTTCCGCCTCTTCTTTGCAGCTTGTTATGTGTAAAGGCCTTCCTTCCGAGAGAATCTCCCAGCTTTCACTGTTTACTCTGGCAGTGGGGACTTAGTGAATCCGGTCAGTTTCAGGGAACTCTGGAATCTATTTTGAGGGGTTTGCCTACCTGATTAAGGGAAGCTATGATTTGTTTATTGGCTCCTATATCCCTACTGCTCTTCCAATTCCTATCCCCCTCCCCAGTCCCTTTCAATCCTACTACACTAGGTAGGAGAGAAAGGAGGGGAAAGGGGGCGTAGACCCCTATAGGCTACTTCCTGCTGATGGGGACATTGGGTTCTTTGGGGCAAGTTTAATCCTTGTTGTCAGAATATTCAGCAGTCCACCAAACCAGCAATTCAGCAGCAACAGGGACCAGCAGGGACCAGCAGGGACCAGCAGGGACCAGCAGGGACCAGCAGGGACCAGGAGGGGCCAGCAGGGACCAGCAGGGACCAGCAGGGGCCAGCAGGGACCAGCAGGGACTAGCAGGGGCCAGGAGGGACCAGCAGGTATAGCAGGGATAGCAGGGACCAGCAGGGGCAGCAGGGACCAGCAGGGACCAGCAGGGACCAGCAGGGACCAGCAGGGGCCAACAGGGACCAGCAGGGACTAGCAGGGGCCAACAGGGACCAGCAGGGATAGCAGGGACCAGCAGGGACCAGCAGGGGCCAGCAGCAATGGAGGCAGCAGCAGGGAGGAGCAGCAGCTACACAGGCCCTCTTGGAGCTCTCCCACTTACACCTTCTGCAGAGGCAGAGTCCCCAGATTTTGCAACTGGCAAAAATTACGCCCCACTAGAGCACGAGACAATCATAGTTAGCGGCTGTGGACAACCTGAAGCAGCCCCGTATCCCACACCTGGGATTAAAAAACAAAACATTCCCATAAGGTAACAGGTTTAAAAGAAACCAAAACTCTCACTAGAATAGACTGTTTGAGTGACTGAGGAGAGTTAAGGAATGCTCACACCAGCTCAGTTTTTAAGACTTGCACAGGGAAGCAAAAAGTCTGGCATGGGAGCACTGACCCGTGTCCCCAGATCTGACAGACATCCATAGTGCCCGTTTGTCTAACCTGCACTTAGATATATTTATTTAACTTTTGTGTGTGTGTGTGTGTGTGTGTGTGTGTGTGTGTGTGTGTGTGTGTGTGTGTGTGTGTGTTGTCAGCATAGATCCCTTGGAACTGGAGCTACAGATGACTCTGAGCTGTCTTGTTGGTGCTGGGAACCACCCCTGAGTCGTCTGCAAAGCGGCAAGCTCTCTGAAGCACGGAGCATCTCTCCAGCCCCTGTCGTGCCAGTTGGAAAAAGAAAGAAAAGCGCTCATGGCCAGGATGTAGCTCGGTTGGGGACTGATCTAACATGTAAGAAGCCCTGGGTTTGTTCCCCAGTATCTCATAAACTCGTATAATGGAACGTGTGTTTGATCCCAGCATGAAAGGCATGGTGGCAGGAGGATATGCAGCAAGTTTATGTCAGACTTAGCTACAGGAGAGTCTCTCTCTCTCTCTCTCTCTCTCTCTCTCTCTCTCTCTCTCTCTCTCTCTCCTCCCTCCCCTCCCTCCCTCCCTCCCTCCTTCCCTCTCTTTCTCACTCTCTCCTCCCATCTCTCTCTTCCTCTGTGTCTGCCTCTGTCTGTCTCTGTCTCTCCCCCCTTTCTCCCTCTCTCTCTCTGTGTCTGTCTCTGTCTCTCTGTGTCTGTCTCTGTCTCTCTGTCTCTCTGTCTCTCTCTCTCTCTCTCTCTCCCTCCCTCTGTCCTCTCCCTTTCTCTCTCACTCCCTGTGTGTCTCTCTTCCTCTGTATCTGTCTCTGTCTCTCTCTGTCTCCCCCCTCTTTCTCCCTCTCCTTCTGTCTCTCTCTGTCTCTGTCTCCCCCTCTTTCTCCCTCTCCCTCTGTCTCTGTCTCTCTCTGTCTCTGTCTCTCCCCCTTTCTCCCTCTCCCTCTGTCTCTGTCTGTCTCTGTCTCTCTGTCTCTCCTTCTCTCTCTCTCTCTCTCCCCCTCACTCTCTCTCTCTCCCTCCCTCTGTCCTCTCCCTTTCTCTCTCCCTCCCTCCCCCATCTCTCTCTTCCTCTGTATCTGTCTCTGTCTCTCTCTGTCTCTGTCTCCCCCCCCTCTTTCTCCCTCTCCTCTGTCTCTGTCTCTCTCTCTCTGTCTCTCTCTCTGTCTCTCTCTCTCTGTCTCTCTTTGTCTCTCTCTCATGCACACACACACACACACACACACACACATGGAGAGGGAGAGAGATATTAGGACTGGGGAGGTGGCTCAGTGGGCAAGAGCACTTGCTACCCAAGCTTTAGGACCTGTGTTCGAATCATCAGAACCCACATAAAAAGGTGAGGATGTACCTGTAAGCCCAGCGCTATAGGGAGTGGAGATAGGAGGATTCCTGGGAATGATGGCTGCCAGCCTAGATTCACTGAAAGACCCTGTCTCAAGGGAATAAGGCGGAGAGTGATAAAGGGACATCTGAAATCCTCTTGTGGCCTCAGTGTGTGGGCACACAGTGTGCACATACCACACAGATGCACAAACACACACAGGTAAATACATACACACACATATGCATACACACTCATACATCAAAAGCACATACAAACACAGAAAGTAAAAATGCTAAAATCCCATTAACTTCAGGGCTAGAGACCTGAGGATAAAACCAGCTTAATCAGGAGCACAGCATGCACTGTGCGGTCAAGGAGCTGGGGGCGGGGCAGTGTCAGCAGATGGAAAGCACTAAGAATGGGGGATTCTGGCTAAACAGTCCAAGGATGGTGCTTGTGCAGGCAGTCGAGGGTGATGAGTTATCAATCTCTTCAGGGTGTCGGGAGGGTTTCATCAGATATTGAGGGTGGGGCTTTTGGATAAACCGACTGGACGAGATTTTTGTCACTACTAGAATGGCAATGGTAGTATAGAGCACAGAGGTGGAGACAAAGTTGAGGACTCTCAGGGGTCCCCTTGGGCATTCCTGTGTTTTTTTTTTTTTTTTTTTTTTTGGTTCTTTTTTTTTTCGGAGCTGGGGACCGAACCCAGGGCCTTGCGCTTCCAAGGTAAGCGCTCTAACCACTGAGCTAAATCCCCAGCCCCCATTCCTGTGTCTTTAGGCAAGATACCCCACCCCTGTTCCTTTCTGAGTGTTTGCAAGCACCTGGAGTTAGTCCGATCCTGTCTGGTGGACCCTCTGGCCACTTTGATTTTATATGCAGTGAGAAAAGAGCTGGCCTTCCTCCTTTCTACTCCCCTGACCACGCCCGGGCCCAATGACGGTTCTCTCCCATGCCATAGAGTTACTCTCCGCTGGGGTGTTACAGTGGACTTGATTGCCTGGGCAGGGCAGTAGGGGGGCAGATGCGGCCATGCTAGGGAGTGGTGGGACAGGAAGTGGGACTTCATCCAAAGGAAAGATGGTCCTGTTTCTCGTGCTGGTGTCAGTGGACCACACTGCAGACCTGGGACACTTGTGACTCTAAAGGGAAATCTGGTTCACATCTTCATGGTGTGTCACTTTGTCCATCAAGGTCGCCTCAACAGCTCTGTGTGTGTGTGTGTGTGTGTGTGTGTGTGTGTGTGTGTGCGCGCATGTGCACGTGTGTACATACAGAAGCACATGTGTACATACATGTGCATGTGTGTACGTACAGGTGCACCTGTGCACCTGTGCAAATGCCCATGTGGAGGCCAGAAGAAAACTACAGTTAAGCGTTTTCCTTGGTCACGATCCACCTTGGGTTTTGTGGCAGGGTAGCTCACTGAACCTGGAGTTCACTTACTCAGCTGGACTGGCTGGACCCGAGCTCCAGTGGTCTTCCTGCCTCCCTCCGTAGTTCTCTTCCCCCTCCCCTCATATTATCTGTTGGTTTATTATCAGACGGGGTCTCTTACTGAATCTCGAGTTTGCTGGCCTGTCTAGACTGACTGCCAGCAAGTCCGTGTTCCTCTTGTCTTCCTTTCCCCAGGGCTGGAATTACATGCACATGCCAAGATGCCTGACCTTTCCGTGGTGCTGGAGATCTAAACTCAGACCCTCATGCCTGTATGGTGGCCCTTTTGTCCAATTGGCCCTGTACCTCAGCAACTTTTGCATGTCTTCTTGCTGCTTCCCGGGACTCTCATATATCACCCCCACCATCTTGGCAAAACATACCCTCTCTGTTGTCCATTTTGTTGGGGCTATTTGAATAACCCCAAACTCCCACCATTGCCCTCACCCAGAGCCTACTGTGACCCAGTCTCTGGTCACCTGTCAGGCTGGAGCAAAGCCTTTAATACCAGGGAAGCATGGGGGACCCACTTGACTCTTCTCTCTCTCTCTCTCTCTCTCTCTCTCCATGAGGTTTTGTGGGAGACAGACCTCACAGTTACAGCTTCTGGACTTTCTTGATTCCCTAAGGGAGCAGGCTCTGCCTTCCCTGCTTTGTGACCACTGTGCAAAAGCTAAGCCCAGGATGGAGGGACAGCTCTTTCCCAGTGCAGGTAGATAGATATTTTTTTGCGCTGTAAACTTTATTTTATGAAATGTGTGGTTATGTGTTCACTTGTGTATGTTCCTGTGGGGGTCAGAGGGCAACCTTGGGTATCTTACCTCAGGAGCCTTAACTTTATTTAAAAAATTAAAATATTTTTGTATTTTTAATCGCATGTGTGTGTGCGCGTGCATTCCTGTGCACGAGTGCAGTGTCCATAGAGGCAAGTGTGGGTTCCCCAAGCTGGAGTTACAGGAAGCTGTGAGCCAGCCACCTGATAGGAGGACTGGGAATGAACCCAGGTCTCCTGATGTCCTTAATCACGGCTCCATCTCTCCAACTCCCACCTTCTTTTTTTAAGGGTTTATTTTTTTATTCTATATGCATTGTTGTTTTGCCTGCACGTGAGTCTGTGTGAGGGTGCTGGGTCCCGTGGAACTGAGTTACAGACAGTTGTGAGCTGCCATGTGGGTGCTGGGAATCGAGCCCAGGTCCTCGTGAAGAGCAGCCAGCACTCTTAGCCACTGAGACATTTTACCAGTCTACCCCCAACACACACACACACACACACACACACACACACACACACACACACACACGCACGCACGCACGCACATTTTCTGAGTGAGGTTCTCACTGGGACCTGAGTATCACCCATTAGACCAGGCTGGCTGCCCAGTGAGCCCTAAGGGACTTTTCTCTCTGGCATGAGAAGCACAAGAATGCACCACCATGTCTAGCATTTTACACATCTGTCTTTCTTGCTTCTGCTCTCTTGGGGTGCACAGGCCTAGGCAGGCCTTGTCCCCAGGCAGGCTGCCAATCCCCTCTCTTCTCTATCTCTGTAAGCATCTGGTGGCAGTTGGACAAGTCCGTGATCTGGGCGGCCTCAACCTCCTTTCTTCTTTCTCAGAAACGCATCGTCTGCTTTTGGTTTCCCATCGAGTGAGACTGGCTCCTCTTTGCGTCCTTGGGTTCGAGCCTGTCAGGGATGTTACAGGAAGACAGGTGACTGGCAAGCCTTGGGCATCTCTACATCCCGGCTCATGTGAAAAGCAGCACTGGACAGGTAGAAGAATATTTGAAATCCTGGCATTGGAGAGCAGGAGGTCAAGTCCATCCTGGGCTTTGTAGTGAGACTATCTGTTCTAGCTACTTTTTCTGCTGCTGTAACAAAGCACTCTAACCAAAAGCATCTCAGGAAAGGATGTATTTTGGCTGACAGCTTGCAGTCGTCATCATGGGAAGCCAAGGGAGAAGCTGGAGGCAGGAAGTAGAAACCACGGAGGAAGGCTGCTTACAGGCTTGCCCAGCTGCCCTGTTCTACACAGTTCAGGTCCATCTGCCTAAGGGTGGCGCCGCCCACAGTGGGCTGGGCCCTCCCACATCAATTGGCAATCAAGAAAATGCACAGACATGCCCACAGGCTAATCTGATGGAGGTAATTCCTCAGCTGAGAGCTTTTTTCCTAAGTGCCCCGACTTGACAGCCAAGATTAGCCAAAAAGTCGTGTACACACACGCACACACACGCACACTCCCCTGACAGTGCGATGCAGCGAGGATCCCTCACTAGAGTCTGCCGTGCTGTTTGAGCTTCCAGTCTCCAAAACTGTGAATTAAATACACTTGTTTTCTTTACTCTCGTCCCCTCAGAAAAAGCATTCTCATATTCCACTTGAATTCCAATCACCCACTGTAGGTAATGCTAATGTCCTATCTGCTTTGTTTTCAAAGGAGCTAGGGATGCAACCCAAAGCCTTAAGAATGCTGGGTATGCATTTTACGGACGCCCCCAGATCCTCACTAGTGGTTTCTAGGCAAATGCTCTACCATTAAGTCATATCCCCAGCTTCTCACTGGTGTGAATTCTGGGTAATCAGTCTGCAACTTAGCCACAACTTCAGCCCCTCACTGGGAGATTCTAAGTCAGGCCTGGAATTGCTAAGCTAAACACCCCCCAGGTTTTAATAATTTTGGAAATGGGGGGGGGCTTACTAAATTTCTCGGGTTGGGATTTCAAGCTTGCACCACTGTGTCTGGCTGCATGACTCTTGTAACACATGGCCTCCATGTGAAGGTCTGTTTCCCCACTTTCCCAGCTGCTCAATCCACAACAGAGGCCAAGGCTGTGGAAAGGGGGCAGAGCGTGGATCGTGGCAGGAACACACACATTCATCACTCACAAGAGACTGGCTCCTCTTCCCCTCCCTGGGTTTCTAGCTTGTCAGGTATCCTGCAGGGAGGGAGATGACTTGCCAGGCAACCTGTCCGTGTAAAAACTCAGGGTGTGTAAGAATGCCATCACAGAGATAGCTCACGTGCACACATGTGAACACATATCCCAGTAAAAACAAGAGACAAGTAGCTTCCTTCCATGTGTGCCTGCATGTGTGTGGGCAGGCAGGAAGGGTGACATTCTGGTCCCTAGAGAACCCACAAATAGAGGCAGGGGTTAGGGCTTACCCTAAAATGAGTAAGGCTATGAATCCTAAAGCATGAGAGTTTCACAAAGACTTTTCAATATAAGGGAGGGGCGGGCAAGGAAGAGAGGAGGGCAGAAGCTAGCACCCTGGTCTCCCCAGGATCATGTCCAGGGTTGGTCTCTGTAGGTACCTAGGGCATTTACTCCAGACATAGGTGGCCAGCAGGCTCGAGGTCCAGGGACTTCATAATAAAGATGGCCCATTTGGGGCTACAGAGCACTGCCGGAGTGGCTGTGAATATATCATTGGGCTGTCAAAGTTCGACCTGTCAAAGTCATGCAAGGCTATTTTTCCATATTCCTTCCAGGCGTCGGGATGATAGACTAGGGAGTTGAAGAACATAAGTCTATTCTGGAGTCAATCTTTAAGCTTTCATGAATTTGACTGCTATAGTCCACAGCAACCCCTCACGATCTGCCACACCCTTATCAGCACTGTCCTGCACACACAAGTAACGCCAGAAGGGATCAATCTCCTGGCCACACCCTTGCCTATATCAGGGTCAGACAAGCGCTGCCTGAATATACACAGGGGGTCACTACCCTTCTCCACCATCATGAGATCCAGGGAGGGTCCAGTGGGCAGGAGGACGGGTTCGCGGCACATCCTAGCATGAAGGTAGACCCAGGCTGTGGACTGGAGGAAAGAGATGCTTGCTGAGGCTGGCATGATGTCGTGGACATCTGCAAGGGTGGGCAGGGGTCTCCTGAAACATAGAAAAGCAGGTAATACAGGGATGCTCGTTGCAGGCAGCCATAAACATCCTCCAGGCATATGGGGGTGCAGCACAGCAGCCCCCTGTCTACACTCAGAGCTCCGTTACGCCCCATGACCGGAAGTGCCCCCCCGTGGGCGCGGACAAGGCGGGGCCGGCAGGCTGCACTTCCGGTGCCCACGCGCCGCCGCCTCCTCCGCCGTCGCGCAGCTCGCGGCCGTCACTTTGTGTAGTGCGGGGGGGTCCCCGGTGGTCACAGCCCCCCCACAAGTCCGTGTCTCGCTCCGGCTTGGCCGGGCCCGGGCGCGCGCGCGGTGAGTGGGGCGCGCGGACGCGGCAGGTGCGCGCGGGCGGGACGCGCGCGCTGGGGGCGGTGGCGGCGGCAAGGCTGGCCGTCATGGATGCTAAGGAGCTGGAGGCCTCGGGTGTCCGTGGGGAGATCGCGGGACTGCAAGGCTTGTCCTTGGTGGGGTCGGAGCTGCAGCTGCAGGAGCTGGCTCTTCCAGGCCCCTAGATCCCCCCAGTACCGACCTGGGCCTGCGCGGCACGTCACGGATGGCTTAACACCCCAGAGGGGAGCAGACTCTAGCGTGGGAGGGGGCGGGCCAGGGATGACTTGCACTGCACCCTTGCAAGGTGCTAGCGCCGCCTTCTCCAGCTTAGGGGCGGGAGCTGGGCTGGAGCTGCTCCCGCCCCCTGGAGAGACACCTTTCAAGGAGGGCTGTCACCACTCTGGCCCAAGCGTGTAGTGGATGCTAGGTTACACCCACCTAGAGGGAGGGAGAAGAGGGAAAGACCTTGTCCTGGCGCCCTACAGCCAGCTTTGTGACATCGAGGGGAAGTGGCCCAGCCTGCTTTATCTGTAAATGGAGGCTGGCTGGGCTGCTCTGCTAAATCTGATCCCCACCCCCCAGGTGGGTGGCAGAATCTAGGGTGCGTTATGTGGACACAAGGAGAGAGAGGAGGTGCAGGTACCATCGAAGATCAGCCCAACAGCTCAGCCTGGGTGGGTGGCTTTGGCTTTTTGTTCTGGTCTAGGAGGCTAGCGGGCCTGGTTGAGGAGCCTGGTCTGGGGGTCGTGGATGACATCCACGGAGCAACCCTGGAGAGTAGGGGCTCCAGAAACTGGGCAGATGGTGAGGATCATAGTGAACAGGGAAAGACATTCTGGACAACGTGGGGGCTACTGAGCAGGAATGAAGATAACTAGATACAAGTGTGCGTGCACACGTATGAACACACGCAAACATGCTCCTTCACATGGGTCCCCCTGGATTTGGGACTTTTCTGGAGTTCCTAACTTTTCAAACTTTGCACACTCCCTTCTCATGGACAGCTCTGCACCCCGTTCTGAATGTCTGCAGCACTGTCCCCTAGGCTCAGGATTTTAGTGGAAAGATGGGTCAAAGTGCCTCAGGGGTTTTGCCTGATGTAGCTGTGAACTTTGCATTCTAATCCAGGATGAGAGGTCAAGGAGAATGGAACAGAAAGGCATTCTGGGGGCTGACTGGCCAGGGTGGGGCTGAGAATAACCCAGGAGAAGGGGAACCCAGGGCCTGAGTTGCAGGAATATGAACTGACCTACCCGGGTCAGACTGGTTTTCAGAACTCGTGTTCTGAATCCTGGGTGAAAGCACCTGGAGCATCAGGCCTTCGTTGGCTTCTGCCCTGTCTTCCCATGGACATTACAAACCTTAGAGGCTTTTAATAGTTTTCCCCCCTTCATGCTCTGTCCTGACAAGGAGCAACTCAAGGGGGGAAGCATTTGCTTTGGCTCACAGTTTAAAGGCAGCTGCTCACATGGCCTCCCCAGTCAGGAAGCAGAGAGGTGGATGCTGGGGCTCAGCTCACTCTCCCCTTTTCATTCAAACCAGAGCCCCAGCCTAGGGAATGGTGCCGCCCACGTTTAGGGTGGATCTCCCCACCTCGGTTAACCTAATCTAGCCGTTCCCTCACAGACATCCCAGAGCCATCCTTTCTTCTGTAACTTCACATCCTGTCAAGTGTACAACAGTAACCATGATAGGGCTGGTGCACGGACTCAATTTTATCCACTGTCTTCTTTGGAGACAGAGACTCTCCATGGCTTCTGGGGTGGGTTTTGGTTCCGTGTACCCTTCCCTCAATCCGTGGCCTGCCTATTGTGGAGTGTGACAGTGGAGCCCTGACAATGATTTAAAAAAATATTCAATGTCCATGTCATTAACTATAGATCTCTGGGCCATGTCTTTAGTAAGTACTGGAGTGACTACTGTGTATCCGGGATAGGAAGTAAGGGGAAGAAATTGGGACTCTTCCTCATCCCTCGGTAATTTGTCCGTAAAGAAAATGTGCGTGCTGCCTGGGAAGAGACGTAGCCAAGGTGGGCTGCCTCTTCTTCCTCCCTTTTGTGTACAGTGTATCCACAAAGTTTTGCGTGTGCATATGTGCATGCAGATACATACAGTGCACATGTATATAACGGAGGTCAGCATAGCTGTCTTCCTTGGTCACTCGTCATCATATTATTTGAGGCAGTGTCTCTCTGATCCCAGAGCTTACCAACTCAGATTGCCTGGCTAGCACAGCCCAGGGCTTGGTTTACAGATAGATAGCACCGTGTTCTGCATTGACACCCACACCCCCAACCCCCTGCTGGAGGATTGAATTCAGGTCTCCGTGCTACTGTGGCAAACATGGGAATTACCTCCCCAGCCCCAGCTTTACTCCTTCCTTGGGTCCTTGCAGACAACAGACTGGCTCTGGGAAGTCTGAAGTTGCTGCCCAAGGTGGTGGCCAGTGGACAGGCGTTAGTTCTGTGGGTGTCTGGGCTCAGCTTGGCTCTATAGCCTTAGGCCTGAGTAAGCCCTTCTCTAGGTCTGAGGTAGGTAGGTGGTGGTTGGGAAATCTCTCCCTTAGTGTTCTCGGTGCCTCTGGGTTCTGGCCAGGACAGCTAAGGCATACAACTATTCCTACCCTTCAGGCATCTTTCAACACCAAAGAGCCCTGGAAGGCTCCGATGCTTCTCTCTCTCTCTTTTTCTTTTTTTTTTTTCTTTTCTTTTTTTTTTTTTGTAGCTGGGGACCAAACCCAGGGTCTTGCACTTGCTAGGCAATCTTCAATCTTTGAGACAGGTGCTCTTGAATATAGCTCGAGATAGTGCTCGGGAACAAGACAAAGGGGACTTGTGGATGTCAAGAGTCCCAGCCTGTGGATTTGGGAGGAGGGGCATGACGGTTGGCACTGGCAGGGATGATCAGAGAGTTCCAGCTGCTAAAATATGGGGTGGGGTTCGTTTAGTTTTGTTTTGTTTGCTCTCTCTCTCTCTCTCTCTCTCTCTCTCTCTCTCTCTCTCTCTCTCTCTCTCTCTCTCTCTCTCTGTGTGTGTATGAATGATGTGTGTGGAGGCCGGAAGTCAATGGTTCAAAAGCTGTCCACCTTAGGTTTTCTAAGACAGCGTCTGTCACTGAGCCTGGAACTCACTGAGCTGAATTGGCCACCTCAGCTGGCCAGCAGGTCCCATGGAACCTCGAGTCTCTATCTCCACAGTACTGGGATGATTGGCATGTACCTCATGCCCAGCTTTTACGTTATAAAGAACGAACTCAAGTCGTCATGCATGTGAAGCAAGCATATTACTGACTGAGCCAGTACCAAAGTCTAGATTTTAATTAAAAAAAAAAAAAAGTATGTGTTTTGCCTCCATGTGTGTCTGTGTACTACTTGTATGCCTGGTGCCCACAGAGAACAGAAAAGGACATGGGATCCCCTGGAACTGGAGCTACTGATGGTTGTGAGCCACCCTGTGGGTGCTGGGAATTGAACCCTGGTCCTCTGGAAGAGCAGCCAGTGCTGTGAACTGCGGAGCCATCTCCTCATCCCCTAGAGCCTAGGTTTTAAAGATGTCTGAACAGAAAGGGGATAGGATACAGTGAGCCCAGCCTGAGCAGGCCGCTCATGTGTGTCCAAAGGAATACCAGGCACAGTGCTCCGACTTCTCATGGCCCTGGGGATCTTCACCTGCCACCGTCTGGTTTTAAGCTTCCTGAGGCAATGCTGTCTGCTGGAGGTGGCTCCAGGGTCTGGTGTGGCCTGGCATTTCAGGACCTTTTTGGAACTCAGCATGCTGGGGTGGTCTGCCTTGCTTTGCAGAATAGTCCCATTGAGATCTGAGATACATACAGGGTAGGTTCCAGGTGGCAGGGTGGTGAAAGGAGACATGGGAATGAATTTGAAAACCACCGGGGTGGAGAGATGGCCCGACAGCTAATGGTGCCTGCTGTCAAGCCTCACGTCTTGAGTTTGATCCCCGAGACCCAAGCGGTAGGAGAGAACTGACTCCTGCAAGTTGTCACCCAACCTTCACCTTTGCCATGACGTGCACCACTACTCCACAAATTAAACAGCAACGAAAACATAATAAAAAAGGAAACATAATTGCTCCCCTCTGGAGATCCACTGGGCTGGGTTTTTGTAGATAAGGAACAGTTTAGTGGCTGTAGGACCTCTGTTCCTGTCCCCTTAAGCCCGTGGCTCTAGGCTCCAGGTCAGATACAGCTAGACTGCGTCTGTGGCATCGTTGAGGGAGCAGGACTCTGTGAGCCTCTGAGGTGTTGACATTTCAACCATGCTTATTCTCTGACCCTCCAGCGTAAAGGAGGGTCACCTCACGTGTCACCAGTGATGAGCCAGGCTCCATCTCTGTGCCTGAGATTTGCATAGCACCAGGGAAAGATCAGCAGTCGAGTAATGCGTGCTCATGGCCCTCCATGTCTCTTTTCTTCTTCTTCTTCTTCTTTTTTTTTTTTTTTTTTGGTTCTTTTTTTGGAGCTGGGGACCAACCCAGGGCCTTGCGCTTCCTAGGCAAGCGCTCTACCACTGTGCTAAATCCCCAACCCCTCCATGTCTCTTTCTTGACTTACAGACGGGGTTCTGAAAGGAAACAAGATCCTCTTCGGGCCCTGTATCCCCCCAAGCCTTGTAAATGCCTGGTGTCGACAGTCCTCGGGCCTGGCCTGGTTCATGTGCACCGAGGGCTGGGTAAGCCTCTTTGCTTTCTGTGTGGACCAGGCCGCCCTCTGTAGATTACACTCATGGATTAAACGTGGATCCCTGGGGCTGGCTCTGTTGCCTGCATCCCATGCTTCTGGTCCTGGAGGATAGACTGGGTTGGGATAATGGTGACTCACCCAGGAACAGGTTGGAGCTCCCACTAGACACACGGCTGCTGATGAGAGAACCAGGAGCCATGTCCCAGAGGCTGTTGAGGAGGGAGCCCCTTAGGTGGTGTTTCTGGGCCTGCTAGTTGTCCAGCCTGAGATGGCAGGTAGAGCTCTTGTGGCCGCCTCTGCAAAACGCCTCTGTGTTTCAGGCCACACGGAGGCTCTCTCCCGGGGATGATGGCTGCCCTTCATACTGCTCCAGACTCCCCAGATACCCAACTGGAGCCAGCAGAAGATGGCTCGGAATGTGATGCTGAGCCCGAGGAGGAAGAGGAGGAGGAAGAGGAAGAGGAGCAGGGGAGAGAGGAGGAGGAGGTAGTAGTAGAAGAGGAAGTGGCCACAGAGGTGCAGGAGGCGGCGGAAGTGGAAGTGGAGGCCAACTCAGCGGACACTGGTGGTGGCGATGATGGTGATGATGGTGATGACGGTGATGTGGAGGAGGTGCTGGCAGAGGCGCAGACTCTGAGCTTAGGGACCCAGAAGCCGCTTAGCAATGGTGCTGATGCCAAGTCACCAGCTCTTCAAGGAAAAGGTAAGGACGGGGACTCTGTCGCTGCCGGGGAGACCGAGAGACTGAGGCCATGAAGGGGGACCTGGATCTGAAGTGTGGGTTTGAGGACCCAGGGCCCCTCCCTGCTTGCCAGCCAGGCACCACTGGCTCTGAGCATTCTTCCTTTCAGCCCTGCAGGCCTCCCGGCTACCTCCCACTACTCAGGGTGACGATCCAGAGGAAGAGGAGGAAGAGGAAGATGACGAGCATTTCCTGACTCAGGTGAGCTGCTCTCTGCATAGGCAGCTCTGGGCACCGATCAGCCTCTCTGTCCCCAGCGGCCTTACACCATGGTCTGGAGCCCTCTGTGGGTGGGGCATCAGCAAGAACATGGCTTCAGGTTCCAGGCCCTGGGTTTATGTGGTGATGTTTTTTCCCCAGGTCCCTGTGCCTTCCCAGGCCATCATGTTGTTTCTAGTACTCTAGCTCCCACCCCGAGTCAGGTTGGAGTTTTTTAGAATGGCTCTCCCTTTCCTGGGGTCTGTTTTCCTGCTGTTGGGTCAGGTGTTGGCACCCACATTCAGTTTGGTTGGTACCACCTGTCCATCCGAATCCCAGCCAAGGTATTTGCCGGGACCAGTGGGTGTGGCAGGGAAGGGATGTGAGGGTAGCAAGGGCCTCTGCCCTCTCTGAGTCTGAGGTTTTCATCTCTGGATAGAAGATGGGCCCCATCACAGCGTGAGAGGCCTGAGAGGCTGCGGTAGCATCCGGGCACATGTGGTCCCATCTGTGATGGGATGCTGGGCTCTCCAAGCTTATTTCAAATGGGTGCTGGAGGCAGGGCATCCCTTCAGCCTCTCTCCTGGGGCTCTGTGTTCCTCAGGGCCTGGTGACTTTTGAAGATGTGGCTGTGTACTTCTCTTTGGAGGAGTGGGAGAGGCTGGATGTGGACCAACGGGACCTCTACCGGGACGTGATGCAGGAAAACTATGGGATCCTGGTTTCCTTGGGTAAGGAAACCCCACCCCACCCCCAACCCCCAGGGCAGTCAGTGAGGGCTCTGAGGGCTTAGCTTCTTGAGGGAAAGGACTTTAGAGCAGTCAGGCCATTTTGGCCTCTGGGTGCAGGGAGTCTGAAGTAGGGGAAGACGTGTTATGAAGCTGTTAGTCCACCGGCCTCTCAACCGTGCAGCCCAAGAAGCCTGTAGGTAGGAGCAGAAAGGGTGGGTATCCTGATGGAAGGTATGGGGTGGGTGTGGAAGGACAGCTGGCTGGATGCAAGGCCTCCGGGGCGTGGACTACAAGAGCTCAGAGCAGAGGTGGTGGGAAGGGCTGGGCTGGGAGGGCAGAGAGCAGAGGAATCGAATGTGGACGGGGATGGCTTGGGCCCCATTGGAGCAGTCATCATCCCTGCAGCTGTCGTCTGTCCCTCTCCTGGGCAGGATACCCAATCCCTAAGCCGGATCTGATCTTCCACCTCGAACAAGGAGAAGAACCTTGGGTCGAAGACAGCCCCCATCCCGAGGAGGGAGACGTCGTCACTGGTGTCTACACGGGTGAGTAGGACACCAGCCTTGGAGGGTCATTGCTCAGAGCTGTGTCTGACTTTAGCCTTGACCAAGGCAAGCACTCAGCAGACCTTCGCCTGGTCCTCTACCTCCCTGAGGAGGTTAATGCTAATGTCTTGGGGTCTGCAGTGGTTGTGAGGAGACAGGGGAGCTGCTGTGTGCTGACCCCTGCCGTCCGCTCCCGAGTCCTCCTGGTCCAGCTTCATAGAGGTCTAAGGGCTAGTGCACGTCTTTAGAGAACCTTTGGAGCCTGTTTCGTTTATTTTTTTCTTCATAAATGAGTGGAGTTGGCAAACTGGCACAGAAACCCACCAAACCGTCAGTGTGGCTTTCCACACTTGGACTAACCAGTTTTCTGGCTTGCCCACCTATTTGGCCATAAGGGGTCTTCACTTCCTCTGGGCCATCCAGCCTGATTTTTCTCTTTTGAGACAGAGTCTCACTGCATTTGGAGGCTCACCAATTGAGGCTGGCTGGCCCATGAACTCCAGGGATCCACCTCTCTCTGTCCCTCCGGGGTGTGCCACCATGCCAGCACCTCCTCTTCTGTCTCCCCCTCCACTGCCTTGCACTGGTTCAGGCTTTGCCTGTTCAACTCCCTGGGCCCCACATTATTCATACGGAGAATAAAGCAACTGAACTAAACCCTCAGACCCCACCCCGAGCATGCACATGGAATATGCTATGGGTTCTACACATCTCATGGGGTCTTTGGAGTGATGGAGACCCTTGCCTGAAAGGTGTCTCTCTGGGGGGCTGGGGTGTTGTCACCCGAGGGTGGGGTTATATCATAGATGTGTATGAAAACAAGAAGACAGGAAACCTCACTCTGGTATGCTCGTGAGTCCTCACAGCAGCGTACTGAGGGGCAACCAGGAATCAAGCCTTCCTTCAGATGAAGCCCCCAAACTAGGTAGTGTTCTTGAGGGCCCAAGTGGGAGGTGTGTTCCATTCATGGACACGTCTAGAAAACCCACTTAGAGTGGGACATGAGTCAACCTCTTGAGTGTAGGTTCAAGGTGTGCCCTTGTGTTCCCTTGAAGGGTCCATGGGAGGAGTCTGGTCCTTCTCAGTGCAGGTGACACCAGGTAACAGGTGCCACACAGATACACACCTGGATGGGAACCGGAAGCTCGTTGAGAGGACTGGCTAACTGGGTCAGTGGCTGTTTCTTCTGTGTTGAGCCACGGTATTGGAGCTGGTGGCCCGAGATGTCTCTCAGCCTGGCTCTGTCTGCACAGTGGCAGCTGGCAAAGGGTCCATGAACATCTTTTAAACAGTGGGTCTCAACCTTCCCTATGCTGCAGCCCTTTAATACAGCTCCTCATGTTGTGCTAAGCCCCAACCGAAGAGTTATTTTCATTGCTTCTTCCTAACTATAATGTTGCTACTGCCATGAATCACAATGTAGACATCTGTGTTTTCCGGTGGTCTTAGGCAACACCTGTGAAACAGCTGTTTGATCCTCAAAGGGTCATGACCCAGCACTCAGGAGGCAAAGGCAGATGAATCTGCTTGAGTTTCATGGGAGCCAGGGCTACAATGTCTCAAGAAAAAGAATCATGGGTGGGGTCAGAGGACAACCCCGGTGCTAGTCCTCACCTTCCACTTTGTTTGCAACAGGGTGTCAGTATGATTCACCACTCACATAGGGTCTGCTAGCTGCTAGGGCTCTCCAGGATTTTCCTGCCCCCTAAAGGATTAGTGATTAGACTCGAGAACTATGCCTGGCTTTTCATTGGCACTTGGGATTTGAACTCAGGTCCTCATGCTTGCATGGTGAACACTTTACTTCTGAGCTATTCTCCTCCCAGCCCCCAGTGCATGTGTGATGTGTCACATGACTGCCCATAGGGGATCCAAACATAATGGCAGACTTTGGGGGAAGCCCTTAGGTCTTCCTTCTGAAGATCCTGAGGATACTGAGAGGTTCATTGTCTGCCTCTCTTTTTCTCTGTCTTTTTATATTCGTCTCTGCCCAGCAGTGCCAGCTGGGCACTGAGACTGTCTGAGTCTGTCCTTAGGCTGGCCATCTGGATTTCAAAATTAGTCCTGTAAGACAAGACTCTAACCTGCCTCTGTCCCTTGTGAATTCAACTGTACATGACGTGTGGGCGCCTGGCCTCGTCCCTTCATCAGGTGTTGCCACTTTCTGTGTGATCCTCAGTCCCACTGCCCGATAGCCTGGTCCCTAGGTATCCTAGCCACCTCCAACTCTTCACTCCTGCATCATCCAGACAAGTTCATCCTCCTGACCCAGCTTCCACACCAGGGTCCTTGGTCTGTGTGAACACCCCATGTGGTCTGGAGAGATCCCTGCCTCCAGTCTGCAGTGCGGGGAGTGCAGCCGGAGAAGGCCTGCCCCAGTGGCTGCTGCCCTTTTCTCTCTGTCTGTGTCCCTGGCCTTATGCCCTGAGACAGACCTTCCCTGCTTCCTTCCTCCCTAGCACTCCAGAGGCTGTGCCGACTAGAGCAGGACTGGCCCTGTAGGGGCCACCCCGACTCCTGCAGGCTTCTGCCCGTTTTCCTTTCTTGATGTGTGTGCATGTGTGCATGTGCACATGTGCAGTTGTGCATGGAGGCCGGAAGTCAACATAGGAGCTGTCTGCCTTGCTGAGGCAGGGTTTCTTGCTGGGATCTGGGGCTTCATGATTAGGCCGGCTGGCTGGTGAGCCTGAGGACTCTGTCCATGTCCGCCCTCCCTAGTCTGGATCACAAGCACACTGCCACATTGGCTGTTCACACACGTGTGCTGGGAAAACTCAGGGGTTTATACTCGTGTGGCAAGTGCTAGGATTTACCATCTTCCCAGCCCCATTTCCGGAAGTAAAGGATAAAAAGGATACACAACACCCAGGAGTGGCCCTGTTTAAACATTATAATATAGTTCAGTGGGTAGAGATGTGGGTTAAGCAGTGAGGATCCAGAACTAGCAAGTAAGCACAGCTGTGGTGGGGCTTGGGGCATGTCTGGAGCCCCTCACGTGACCTTTCTCAACGAAGTGCACGCTGTGAGCCTTGGGACAGCTGACCCAGCAGCTCTCGGCTACCTAGTGGTTCAGCTAAGCAGAAATGAGCACAGGGAAGGGAGAGCCACAGGGGAGAGGTCTGTTGGCCAGGGGCAGTGCAGGAACCCCCCAGCAGGCAGGCCGGCACACAGCCATGAACAACTAGACACTTGAGCAGCGCTTCTCATTCTATGGGTCGAGATCTCTCTGGGGTCGCATTATCAGATATCCTGTATATCAGATATATTTACATTACGACTCATGACCCTAGCAAAATTCATTATGAAGTCACAATGAAATAACTTTATCATTGGGTGTCTCCACAATATGAGGGACTGTATTAAAGGGTCACAGTTTAGGAACATTGAGAACCGCTGCTTTAGAGGGAACCTGGAGGGAACCTGGAGAGTAGTGTCCTCTAGTCCTAGTCAGGACACAAGGGGCTGGAGTTCTGTCGTTTCCCAGGTCCCTGGGCTTGGTGCAGGTGGGAGGGAAGAACAGACAGTATCTGGCAGAGAGGCTGGCTTAGCACCTGGAGCAAAGGGGCAGACAGATGTCCAGGTGCTGAGGGCATGCTCTGAGGTGACAAAGGTCTCCATCTGGGCAGACCCAGCTCCAGTTAACACCAGAGCCTTGGTATTGAATCTGCACATCATGCATGAGACATCAAGGCCAAAGAATTGCTGGTTTTTAAGAGGCCACTCACCAGCAATTTGGGGGTGGGGGGCAACCCAGTGCCCATCCCCAGAGAAGGGCTGCCTGCCTCCAGACCTGTTCGCTTGTCCACAGCTTGGCTTAGGGGACAGATGCCAGTTACAGGAGCGTGTTGCCTTCCCAAGCTGTAGTTCAGACACCTCCCTGGCAGTGAGGCTGCCAGCATCTATAGACTTGCACACCACTGTAGTATGCCTCCTCCCTTGGGGACTGTCCCCAATAAGGGAAGGAACTTTGCCTGAGCTCATCTCCCACTGGAGATGGGGGTGGATGCTTATCTGGGCCCATCAGGACAACAGATTGTTAATGAAAAGAAAATGGCAACTTGACTAGGGACCTCAGTCTCCCAACACCTTGTCAGGATCAGTGGTTCTCTACGACTGATGCCAGGCTGCCTCCAAGACAGCCAGTGCCCCACCCTGTAGCCTTGGAAGGGACTGGTCGCTCAGGGTCTCTGGAGCAAAGATCTGGGTAAAGGGCCCAGCTTGACTCATGCAGTCCTTGGAGAACACACAGACTTGGGGCGTCTGCCATGGGAGATCCCCTGGGGTGAATCATGGAATGAACTAGTTTCGGGCTTGTAAATCCCAGGACTGTGCATCAGAGGAACCTATAAGACTCACACCGCCAGCTGCTATGACAAAGAGGCTGTGACCCAATGACATTTGAGACATGGGGGAAACTGGTGACAGCCCACAGTTCTGAGGGCTTCAACGTACTACCCTCTACCAGCTCCTCTCCCTTTTCCCTTACTGTGAGCAGGAAACCGGTTTCACCAGGGTCTGGGTGTCCCAAGCTCAGGGCACGGCTTGTGACGATATTCTTGTGGCCATGCTGTGTAATTTGGCTAGACAGTGGGCTTTGAGCCTGTGTTTTCCTGGACCCTTCACCTACGGTCAGATCCTTGGAGAAAGTGTTGGGTGCAAGGCAGCCCTCACCCCAACTTCACTACCCTGTGGGTCTGGGTTTGGCCCTCAAGGTCACCTTGCTGCCCTCCCCCACCACCTTCTAGCTGTTAAGGAACACAACACACCATAACCCTAGGTTTCAAGTCTCACAGCACGCCTGACGCCTGATGAATCCTCACCTGAGACTTACAGAGACAGGCTCTGTGTGGTGGCTGTCACTGGAGATGGCTTTGAGCAAACACTCTAAGCAGGAAATGGGGGACCAAAGCTGGTCTCCCTTGGGGTTCTCCTCTCCCAGAAGCCCAGTAGCTTCCTGAGGGTACCTTGGGGTAGAACCAGCTCTGACTTCTCCAGAGTGGCCTCTAAACACCGCTGAGCACAATGCAGGCCTCATGCTTGCTGAGCGGTGCCAACCCGAGGTAGCAGTGAGGCCCCAGGCCTCTCAGGATTACCCACCCCACAAAGAGAACTTTGCAGAGTGGGGTGCAGGGGCTTACCTTCTAAGACAGCAGGCATCCCTGCTGTCCCCAGACTCTGGCCAAGTCCCAGCCTACCCTCTCAGCTCTTGCTAGAACTAGGTCCCGGAGAGTTGCAGACTGGCTCAGAAATCCAGGGACTTGGATTTGTTCCTCTGCATTGGCTTCCCTGCCTTATTGGGCTCATGGGTACGCGGCCGCCGGCCACTCCTCATTACTCTGGTGACAGCTGGAGGTAAACTGGCTTAACAAATGTTTCCATTTACAGCTTCTAAATTATATATTACCACAATGGTGGTACAGACTAAGAAAAAAAAAATGAACCCATTTCCTTGCCATATGACAGTGTGCTCATCCCTATCTGTGGCTAGGCCCTTGCAGCTTCATGCGTGTGGCACTGTGCTGTCTTCTCCCGTGAATAACATCTAGAATGCAGAAGGAGGGCTGCTGACCTTATAAGCCAGCTGTGGGTTTTGAGACTTCTTGGCCCAGTCCCTGGCTTCTGTGGTCTAGGCTCACCCGGGGCCAGCAGCAGTCTAGATGGGCCAGACCTCTGCCCTCAGATTCAAGTGGCTGGGAGGATTTTTCTGCCCTACCTGCGGGAGCTCAGCCCTTTCAGTGGCTGACTTCTGAGGGGGAGTATGATGAACAAGGGGGGGGCCGCAGGTGCTCTGAACACCTCCAGTGTCCCTGTGTCTCCTGGGTGCATCATGGGGGCGTTGTCAACAGGCTCATTTCTGGAATGAGGTGGCCCTACAGACCTGTTTGTAGAGCCCACAGGTTCCAGGAAGGGCAGTAGTGAGTCAGGCTGTGTATCTCGGTGGGAATGGCACAAAGTCCCAGGCGTGCTCACAATACACACATCCTCTAAGCTGCTCCAGAGTTCTGCAATGCAGAGTTCAGGAAAATGAAGCCCAGGGGTGACCTCTAACAGGGAGGAACTCAAGACCCCACATGCACTCTTTTTTATGGTTCTCCCTGACTAGCCATTTCTGTCCTGAGTAGAAGGGAACTGTGGCATGCACCACACACAGACTGACTTAAGGGTCTGGCTGCCATGAAGGCCAATTTCCCTGCCAAGGTGAAATTGTACCGTCTTTCTCTTTTCGTCTGTCAGGAGCCTGGTTCTGGAACGACGACCTAGAGGACCACGAGGAGGAAGATGATGAGGACTTCCTTGCTGAGATGGCGGAGGAGGAGAATGAGCCCCCCGGGCTGTGGTCTGCTGCCTATGGAGTGGGGGATGTACCTGGGACTTGGGGCCCCGACGACTCAGATTCCGTGCAGACCCCAGAGGGTTGGGGACCCAACCCAGGCAGCCTTGGTATTCTGGCGGAGGAGGTTGAAGCAAAACATTTCCTGTCCGGTCGGGGGCCTGGGGAGAACTTTCTGGTGCCCTGGGCATTTCCCGCAGTGGCTGTCCCCATCGGATGTCCGGAGACCACTTGCGATGTGTGCGGCAAAGTGTTTCCGCACCGTTCGCGCCTGGCCAAGCACCAGCGCTACCACGCAGCGGTCAAGCCCTTCGGTTGTGAGGAGTGCGGCAAGGGCTTTGTGTACCGCTCGCACCTGGCCATCCACCAGCGCACGCATACCGGCGAGAAGCCCTTCCCGTGCCCGGACTGCGGCAAGCGCTTCGTCTACAAGTCGCACCTGGTCACGCACCGGCGCATCCACACGGGCGAGCGGCCCTACCGCTGTGTCTTCTGCGGCGCGGGCTTCGGGCGGCGCTCCTACTTGGTGACCCATCAGCGCACTCACACGGGCGAGAGGCCCTACCCGTGCTTACACTGCGGCCGTAGCTTCAGCCAGAGCTCAGCGCTCGCCCGCCACCAGGCTGTACACACCGCTGACCGTCCTCACTGCTGCCCAGACTGCGGCCAGGCCTTCCGCCTGCGCGCCGACTTCCAGCGTCACCGGCGTGGCGGCGGCTGCACGGAACCCAGCAGCGGCGATGGCGCGCGTACCGCTCCACACGAGGTGGGGATGGCTCCCAACGAGGTGGAGATGGCAATCGCGGCTGTAGCCACGGCGGAACCCGAGGAACTGGAGTCCGGGCCCGCAGAGAAGAATGAAGAGCCCAAGGCTGGTGTGGCCGATGGAGACAAGGAAGTTGAAGTCAGACAGGACGAGCAGGTGGTGGTCGCTGCGGCAGCAGAGGCGACTGTCCCCGACAGCAAGAAGGATCCTGAGCCAGACAGGAGGTTCCGTGAGATGGGCAACGGCCTGGCGGAGGGCGAAGGGCCTTCCTCGCACCGGTTCGGCTTCCATTTCCCCATGCACCCCAAGTCCTGGCTGCATCCGGACGGATTCCCCTTGCTGGGGTTCCCCGAGTTCTCTGAACGGCTGCAGACCGATGGGCGCCATCTGCCCGGCCCCCTAGGCGCCCCGCTATCCCTGCAGGGCATGGGGTTGGCTTGCGACCCGTTCCGTAGCGCGGGCCCCGGCGCCAGGGCGGATAGTGGCCTGCGAGCATTCGCGCCCGCCGTCGGCTCGTTGCTGTCGGAGCCGGCGCCTGCCGCGCTGGCGGAGGAGGAGAGTCCGTGGATCTGCTCGGACTGCGGCAAGACGTTCGGGCGGCGCGCAGCGCTTGCCAAGCACCAGCGCTACCACGCGGGCGAGCGGCCGCACCGCTGCGCCGACTGCGGCAAGAGCTTCGTGTACGGCTCGCACCTGGCTCGGCACCGGCGCACGCACACGGGCGAGCGGCCCTTCCCGTGCCCGGAGTGCGGTGCTCGCTTCGCCCGCGGCTCGCACCTAGCGGCGCACGTGCGCGGCCACACGGGCGAGAAGCCGTTCGTGTGCGGCGTGTGCGGCGCGGGCTTCAGCCGACGCGCTCACCTCACGGCACACGGGCGCGCGCACACGGGCGAGCGGCCCTACGCGTGCGCCGAGTGCGGCCGGCGCTTCGGCCAGAGCGCGGCACTAACGCGGCACCAGTGGGCGCACGCCGAGGAGAAGCCGCACCGCTGCCCGGACTGCGGCAAGGGCTTCGGCCACAGCTCGGACTTCAAGCGGCACCGACGCACGCACACGGGCGAGAAGCCTTTCCGCTGTGCCGACTGCGGCCGTGGCTTCGCGCAGCGCTCCAACCTCGCCAAGCACCGGCGCGGCCACACGGGCGAGCGGCCCTTCCCCTGCCCAGAGTGCGGCAAGCGTTTCTCTCAGCGTTCCGTGCTCGTGACGCACCAGCGCACGCACACAGGGGAGCGGCCGTACCTGTGCTCCAACTGCGGCCGGCGCTTCTCGCAGAGCTCGCACCTCCTCACGCACATGAAGACGCATCGCGGGCAAGGGGGCGCGCCAGCGCAGAACACCTCCGCCAAGGCCCAGGCGTCTGCCAAGGCAATACCGCCTCTGCCTCCATCGGGCTCGGGCTCCGGCGCTGGAACGCTGCTCGAGTTCGCCGGAGGAACCAGCTTCGGCTCCGATCCAGCCGCGTTCGCCAGCCCCTCGGGCACCTACGAGGAGAGCATCCTGTGAGGCCTGTCGAAGCGCGCGGCGTGTCCTCCGGCTCTTCGGCGGCCTGAGGATTCCCACTCTTGGGTGCTCAGGTCCCTTCCGCCCCAAGCTTCAGATCTGGCTTGGGTGCGCACGGGCCGCCATCCTGATCAAGACCGACCCATCCCTGGATCTGTGCTACAGGGGTGGTGGGATGGCGGGCAAGACCTATTAGTTCATCACGGATCCGGTTCAGGTGGCCTGTAGAGCCCCGCTGCTTTAGGAGTCCGTCACCGGGCTCTCTGGTGCATTTGGGTTTCTTGGTGGGTTTGACCTCCACCAATCTCCACCAATCTCTCCCTGGGAGATTTGGGGACCATCTTCCTGTCATTTGAGTGAGTCCAGTAAGTTTTCAGAACCTAGTTCGTGGCTGGCAGGAACCTCAATAGGTTTTGGGGGAAGTGGAGGTACCAACAGGGGAAGCTTTTCTGTCGATTGTAGGTATTCATTTCCATCTCTTATATGACCCGAAGAGTGTGGGAGGAGTTGAAAAAGCAAAATACCAAACGAGTAGCCAGGTTGCAGATGCTGTCAAGGTCCCTGGGGAGTTGGAAGCCTTATTCTTTGAAAATCCTCACTCCAACCCCTAAACACAGGTCCGACAAGCCCTGGCTACAACATGGATTTTGGTATTACTATCCCCTCTCAGTCTGTTCTCTAGTGGCTACAAGTAGCACACATGGTCATATGTGGGGTGCTGGTCTGGGCTCCTAGCCCCCAGCCTTTCCTAGCCGATCCCTCCCCTGGAGCAGGTGACTGTGGAGTCCTGCATTCAGTCAGCCTTTCCACAGCACTGGGGTGGGCCCAGGAAGCTTCCCTCTTATCCTGTAATAAGGGCCCTACATCCTCTGCAAGCATTTTCACTTGGCTTCTGGGGTCACCCTACACAAGAAGCGGGTAGTGTTTCTGCCATGGGCGGGTCCGTGGCCACAGAGGGATTGGCGGCTTGCACAGTGGTTGTCCACATAAGGGATTATGTCGATCTGAGCTTACAGCACCTTACTCTGCAAGGCCCCTGTACAGTGGACAGCCCGGACTGTTGGCATCTGTGGGGGGTTCCCAGGAGCCTCTCCCACCTTCCATGAACTCTGGGCCAGTGTGACTAGGGGCTAGAGAGGTGAGATTTCCACCCAACTGCATTCCCTTTTAGACCTAGATCCGTTGTTGTAGTATAGACAATGAGCTTGGGGCCCAAAAGCTAACAGGCAGGCTGCTAGGTGCTGGGTGGGTCGTCCATGGGTGGGAGGAGAGCCTGGGTGGTGATGGTCAGAACTTATCCTGACTTGGTGAGGTTGCATTGAGTGGGGAGGAAGACATGGGTCCTTGTTGTTCAGCAGTGGACAACACACATCCCTTTTCTCTTTCCATGTCTTCCGGGACGAGCTTCAGAACAAGCCAGGGCAGGGTGGTCCGTGAGGGTGCCATCCCATCCCTCTTAGTCTGCAGCCATAACCACCCTGCCCCCTCTCTTGTGGACAGGAGGACCTAGCTTTAATAAAGGTGGAGTAATAAGCTTTTGGACTGGACTCTACTTTTGCCCCACCTCGGTGCCTGTTAGTGACACTCACTCTGGAAAGCCCATCTCCTTTCTGACCCCACCTCCCACCCTTAGAGAAACCAGAATCAAATCTGGCATCACGGATTGGGCCTGCGTCCACCACATCTTGCTGGGATACCTCACACTGCCAGGAATTTGGAACATACACAGGCATGACTGTGACTAACCTTCCAGGTTGAGAGCAGGCCTAGTCTCCTTCCTGGGAATGCAGAGCCCTGGCCTTGGCCTTGGCCTTGGCCTTTTCTCAGGGACTCCAGGGCTAACTGACTTGTCTACTCCAGATCCACAAAGGCATGACCACCCCAGAGCTCCCAAACAACCCCTTTAAACTGGCTTTCCTTAGTCTTCCAGCTGATCTTTTCCCAGTGGGTTTGAAAAAAATATGCAAACATGACTTCTGACATGGGGATGAAGGAAATTAGTATCTCCTTTAAAACCACAAACAGGCCGGCCAAGGAATGCAGTAGGTTGGCACAGAGTTTGCTTGATATTCCCACTTTTCATCTCCAGAGCCCCATAAACCAGGGACGCTTATCATCCCAGCACCCGGGAGGTGGTCAAGAGGATCAGGAATTCACTGTCATGTTCAACTCCATGAGTTTGAGGCCAGCCTGGGCTACACAGAGACCCTACCTCAAAAATAAACAAATAACCCGAACTTTAGGAGGCGGATGCTTTGTAAGACAAAGATGGTTGAAACGCCAAGCAGATCCTTGATAAAACTCATCATTGACTGCAGCTGGAGTTTTTCGTGTTGTGTCTGTCCTAAGACTGGGAAAAAACAAAAGGTCTCTTCATTACCAAGGAGGGTGAAGCCCCAGTGACCTCTGAAATGTGACCAAGGGTGACATTTGGAGGACTGCACTTGGCCATTTCCTGCCTTGGCTTTCATTTTCATTCCGATGTCCCTGATTTCTCAGCCTTTGTATTTTTTTTTCCGTTCGTCTCTTTAGACACTTACCTTCTCTGTCTCTTCTCTGCTTATTTAACAGTTTTAGATTCAAATAAAAGTTTATCTTCCTTGTTCATTATTTCCCCTCAGACTATAAGTTAGATATGAACTGTGAGAACTCCAACAGTCTGAGACGTCAAGTTCACCTTCACACAGCCCCTTCTCCGACAAGACCCATCCTACCCAGTACCCAGGCTCCTGGGCACACACAGCTCTATATGGTAATGGTTCTGATTAACAACGTGCTTCAGATACTGTTCGACAACTTGCTTTCCCCCACGTCTGTACTGTGTAGAATTCATGGTCACACATGCCTGATTCGAAGTCTCAACAACAGGGGGCAGCAGAGAGCGTTCAGCAGTCAAGAGCACTGGCTGGGCTTCCAGAGGATCCCTGGTGAGTCACATTCCAGCACCTGCATGGCAGCTCTCAAGACTTCAGTCCCGGGGACCTGACATCCTTGTTTGGCCTCTGCAGGCATGGGGAATGTATGTGGTACACAGACATGCAGACAGAGCACCCATACACATAAAAACCGAACAATTTACTTCATCGTGTGCCTATCTACTTTCCCCATTTCAGATGTGTTTTCCTCATTTCACCTGTTACAATTAGAACATGTGTCTCTTGGGGGTGTTTGCTAATTAGTTTGTCTGTTTTAGATATGTGGAGCTGGATAGATGGCTTGGGAAGTAAGGACACTGATTACTCTTTTAGCCGAGTTCCTAGCAACTTCCTGGCTGAGGATCCCCTGTACCTAATTTTAGGGGACCTGACCCCTCTTCTGACCTTTGAGGGATCCTGCATACATGGCACACAGACATACCCTCAGACATAAGATACTTAAAAATTGTGGATGTATAGGAATGTTTGCATGTGTGCACATGTGTTTGCAGGCTTGAGGCTGATGTTAGACGTCTTCTGCAGTCACTCCACCCTTTTCTTTTTTTTTCCTTTTTGGTTTTTTGAGGCAGAGTTTCTCCGTGTAGCCTGGAATTTGCTTTGTAGTCCAGGCTGGCTTTGAACTCACAGATATTCACCTTCTGCCTCCCAAGTGCTGGGATTAAAGGGCACACGGCCACCATGGCCAGCTTCACATCATCATCATCATCCTCCTCCTCCTCATCATCATCATCGAGACAGGGTCCCTCACTAATTTGCTGGCAGGCTAGTGAGGCCCCAGGAATCCTCCTATCTCCCCACTCCAGGAGGAACTGGGGGTCAAACTCAGATTTCATGTTTGCATAGCAAGTCCTTCATTGACTGAGCCATCTCCCCAACACCCTGAATGTTTCACTAAAAGGCTGTCTAGAGAGGAGAGGCCTTATGCAGTAAGATTCCAGTTCAGGTGTGCTGTAGCGCCTGCCGCTGTTATCCCATAGTCCTTCTCAAAGTGCTTCACCTGCTCTGCCGTCCCTGACCGGTCTCTAGTTCCATATTCACATGGTTCTTGCTTTTATGCCATCTCCAGCTTCCGGTGGTAACATCAAGCCAGATGCTTTCACAACATCCAATGGAGGAGGGAGCTAGAGAGATGGCTCAGCTGCTATTGGACAGTTGCAGACAGGCCAATTTCTTGCAACCACAGGGTGACTCACCACCATGCGTAACTCTGGCCCCAGGGACTCAATCTTCTCTTGATTTCCATGGGCTTCTGTACACAGGGTGCACATGTGTGCACTCAGGTATGCATACACATACATGAAATAAATGCCTTTTTCATTTTTGTATGCGTGCATGCATGTGGTCACACAGGTTTCTATGCACGTGTGATGCCTGGAATCACTCCTCCACGTTATTCATTGAGGCAGGGTCTCTCAATCGAACTGAGCTCTCTAAAACTGTTCTGGCTACCAGCCTGCTCTGTGACCACTCATATTTCCCTCTGAGGCTAGAATTACAGGTAGGCCACCACATGCTCCCTGCCTTTATATGGGTTCTGAGGACTTGAACTCTGTTTTGCTTGCAGGGCAAGTATCGTAGCCGCTGAGGTATCTCTTCAGCACAACTTACTTCTCATAGTCATCTGTGTGGTAGCAGACATTTCCTGGTAGGTTTTACTTTAAGCTTGCCATAATTTGGGAGGCAGTCGTGTGACTTCCTGGCTAGAGTTGGATCACAACTGGGGGCAGAGATAACAAGAACGAACCGGGCAAATCCAGGGTTCACACACGTAGTCCTGACGGTAGTATCATGTCTTCTCTCTAAATGTCTATTATGGGTTGAGGAGATGGTTCAGTCAGGAGGCTGTCCCTTGTACAAGTGGGAGGACCAGAGTTCCAATCTTCAAAACCCATGTAAAAAACTGGGGGTTGGGCACATTAACAGGTAGATCTCATCCAATTCACACATGTATCAACAGGCTTCAGGTCCTTGTCCCAAAAAATAAAGGAGTGATGGAGGAGAGATGCCTGATGTCCCCTTTGGACCCCCACATGCACACACGGTGATGTCTATTGTCATCGAGTTGGGATACAATTGTGGGAAACTTTTGTGTATGTGGGCATCTCCTCCAGGCTGGCTGGCCTGCTTGTCTTGCCTCTGTCTTCCGAGGGCTGGGATTACAGGCGTACACCACCGTGCCTTGCTCTAGCTATCATTTCAGAATATGCTAACAACCTTTTGTTTCAACCCCAAATCAAACCACCTACTAGATTTTATCAAACTCACAACTGTACAAGGTCATGGGAGGTACAGGGTGACTGAGCGACAGAATGTTGAGTCTCATACATGAGTGATGGGACATTTTGTATAATGGATACATTGTTCAAAAGACACGGGCTATCAGGAGATTATCTGAAAGTGAACAGAATTAGATCCTGACCTCATGCCAAGTATCACCGAATGAGGGAAGCGATGAGCCTTGTGTGAGCTAAATGACCCCAAATAAACGTCATGTATTAGACGTGGATACATCTGAGGCTGTCAGTTTCCAAAATTACACGTGTCAAACTGGCGCCTCACGTCTGTGCTCCCACGGTCCAGAGAGTAAGGCAGCATTACCACCATGACTTCAAGGCCTATCAGGGCTGCAAGGCAACATCTGTATCTCAAACCAGCCAAAAGAGGAGCTTGGCTGGCAGAATGCTTGCCTCTGCCTCACCATCCCATCCTGAGGACCTGAGTTTGATTCTCAGAACCCATGAGAAAAGAGCCAGAGGCAGCCCGGGGTGGTCGATGACACCTGGTATTCTGCAAGGACCAGGACTTGAGTTCCACCCCCAGGTCCCATGTCTGCAAGCTGGGCATTTGTGGGACCTACGATGGGAGCTGCATACAGGTGACTCCTGACACAAGCTGGGGCCTGTAAGTGAGACCATGTCGCAGCAAACAACAGAGACAGCACCCAAAGAACGACACTTGAAGTCGTCCTGGGGCCTCCACACACATGCACACATGTGCACGGAGGAACACACGGGGGAAATAATCTTACAGGCCGATGACAGGACACCTCAAGGAAGAGTACACATTTGTTTCAAGTTCATTTTCAATTCTCAGGTTATTTATATACAAATTTACAGACAGTAAATCTCTCTATGGACACATCAAAATAAACGATTTGCCTAAAGTCCACTTCAGAATTGTAGAACTCCTACAAAGCGTAAAGCAGAACAATGTCTTCTTGTTATTATCAGAATGTCCCTAAGTCACCTGGTTTAGAAAGTCTCTTAGAAAAAACAAAAAACAAAAACCACAGTCCAGACCCAGAGTGGCTACAGGTCACGTTGGTTTAGTGGCTCTGTGATATCACTCAGGTCCCAGCCAGGACTACACATGGTACATGTGGTTGGCAGTCATGATCGGGCACCGCATCCAGAGAAGGTGATGCTCACAAGGTTCTACCTCTCTGAGGAGACCCTTTCAAGAAATGCTCTCATACCATTTCTGATTCTCTGGACTTAGGTCCAAGGTTCCGAGAAAGGATTATCCCCAGGAATTAAAACTTCCCAGGAGTTACCTCCCATCATCCAAGGAGGAACGCACTCGGACAAGCCAAGGAGGGAGCGGCAGAAGGCACTGGGTGAAGTCTGCCACATTCCTCTGTGTGTGTTCTCACTTCTGAGGGAAGGGACAGCAGGGCGCGCTCATAACCACGGCACGCACCATGCTACCCAGCCACTGTGCTCCGAATACTCGTAAGCATCCATATAAAAAAGTGAGTTAACGCATATAGAAATGACAATATCCTAAGTATGGTTCTTAGCTGTACCCAGTACAGTGAGTGCTAAAGCTATTTCTGATCTGTATAGACTTCCGGCTTAGTTTAAAATTATCTATTCCAAGTTTTCTATTTCATAGATATATTTCTGAGGAAAAAAAAAAAACCTGGCTTCCTTACAGAGGACAGAATCCTGTGACAATGACCAAATACATTTTAAAATCCAAGGAAAAAATGTGAGAAAAAGCATAGTTCGTAATTTCCAAAACTACTTCAGTGGCAGTGCCTACGGAGACAGTAACAGGACGGGAACCTGGAGTGGGTAATCTCACCATAGGTTACAGAGCACACACTTTTCCAAGCTTGGTTTAAAATGAACGTGAGACTTGTGTGACGGTTACCGAAATTGAAGCCACAAGCCCTACGTTACCAGGTTAGTGCGGCAAATTTGGCTAAGCAGACTGACAATTTTACATCTTGTAGTTGGATTGTACTTATTTCTAGCAGAGTATTTAATTTTTTAAAGATTTATTTATTTCGTGTATATGAGTACACTGTTGCTGTCTTCAGACACACCAGGAGAGGGCATCAGATCTCATTACGGATGGGTGTGAGCCACCATGTGGTTGCTGGGAATTGAACTCAGGACCTCTGGAAGAGCAGTCAGTGCTCTTAACCTCTAAGCCATCTCTCCAGCCCCTCTCCTTTTAATTTTTTTAATTTTTAAGTGTCCTGTAGTATTAGCAGTTTCCGAAGGTGTGTCCTCCCCACATTCCTTAAGTTGAGACAGTTCCCCGCTAAGCAGGTCGAGGTTATGCTGAAACCTATTTCTACATCTTGACTCCTGTGTAGTCTGCTCTGTGCTCTTTTCCCGACTGCGGCTCCTGCCCTGTGAGCTTCTGATGGGTCTGTTTCACACAGACTTGTTCATTTGTGTGAGCTCTCTGACACGCGTGTCCTTTGGTATGCGGGAGTGTGGTTCTGAGACCACCTGAACACCCACGTCTGTAAGATGACATCATCATTGTGTACACCCCACGTAATTCCCTCGTGTTCTTTAATTCCCCTCCAGTTTATCTATAACGCTTAATACCGTATCAAAGCAATATAAAGATTTGTTACATTGTACTGCTCAGGGGATGGAGAAAAAAATAATCTGTACAGACTCAGTAGAGAAACCCCTTTTCCTACATAGTTTTGGTGGGTCCTAAGAGACGGAGCCTAGGGGCACCGAGGGCCTACTTAACCTCAGGGCTCAAGTGCAGGCAGGAGTTTCTAGTCTACTGAGACGGTCTCGCGTCTGACTTTAAAGGAGCCTTCCCACATCAACCCCACTCCCGTTCCCTCTCCTGTGTGTTCTCTGATGGCTATTGAATGCTGACTTGTGGTAGAATTTCTTCCCGCACTCTGTACATTCGTAGGGCTTCTCTCCTGAGTGGGTTCTGCAGTGCACGGTGAGGTACGACATCCGAGAGAAGGCTTTCCCGCACTCGTTACATTCGAAGGGCTTCTCTCCAGAATGGATCCTGTGGTGGATAGTGAGGTACGACATCTGGGAGAAGCACTTCCCACACTCGTAACACTCGTAGGCTTTCTCTCCCGTGTGTGTGCGCTGATGTCTGTTAAGGGCTGAGTTCTGGCAGAAGGTCTTCCCACACTCGCTGCACTCATAGGGCTTCTCTCCTGAGTGAATCCTGTGATGGATGGTGAGGTAGGACATCTGAGAAAAGAACTTGCCACATATGTAGCATTCATAGGGCTTCTCCCCTCTGTGAATCCGCCGGTGTCTACAAAGGGCTGAGTTCTGGTAGAAGGTCTTCCCACACTCACTACATTCGTAGGGCTTCACTCCTGAGTGAGTTCTGTGATGGACGGTGAGGTAGGACAACTGTGAGAATAGTTTCCCACACTCCGTACACTCGTAAGGCTTCTCCCCCGTGTGCACCCTCTGATGTCTCATGAGGGCCGAGTTCAGGTAGAAGGTCTTCCCGCACTCCGTACACTCGTAGGGCTTCTCCCCCGAGTGGGTTCGGTAATGCACAGTGAGGTACGACAACCTGGAGAAGAACTTCCCGCACTCGTTACACTCGTACGGCTTCTCGCCCGTGTGCGTCCTCATGTGCGTGGTGAGCGTGGACTTGCGGCAGAAGCACTTGCCACACTCGCTACACTTGTAGAGCTTGACGCCTGTGTGGATCTTCTGGTGGTCGTTGAGTGCTGACTTCTGAGAGAAGGTCTTTCCGCAGTCGTGACAAACGTAGGGCCTCTCTCCCGAGTGTGTCCTCTGGTGCTGAGTGAGGTGTGTCTTCTGACAGAAGGACTTCCCACAGTAGCTGCACTTGTAGGGCTTCTCGCCAGAGTGGGTCCTCTGGTGCTGAATGAGGTGCAGCTTCTGGTAGAAGGTCTTCCCGCACTCTGTGCACTCGTAGGGCTTCTCCCCCGTGTGGGTCCTCTGGTGTACCGTGAGGGTGCCCTTCTGGCAGAAGGACTTCCCGCACTGATTGCACTTGAAGGGCTTCTCTCCCGTGTGAGTTCTCTGGTGAATGATGAACTTGGACCTCTTGCAGAAGGACTTCCCGCACTGCTGGCAATCGTAGGGCTTCATTTCCACGAGGGACTCCTGGTGGGTGCTGAGGTCTGACGTCTGCAGAAAAGCTTCCTCAGAATCATTCCAGTCGCAGGGCTCCTCCTCCAGGTGATTAAGAAACACAGCGCTCTTTGGGAAGGGTTTCTGCCACTCGACATAGTCCAAAGGCTTCTCCACAAAGCGAACGTTCTGATAAACACTTTCTTCACTTAGAGAACAGTCCTCCTCTCCATCTCCACTCAATTCATCGTCTCCAGGATGTGTTTTCTCAAGCTTACCGTGGAGGAGGGGCTTCCCACACCCAGCACACACATTGGGCCGCAGTTTTGCATAGCTTCCATCGCTACGAATGAACGCGGAGACACACATCAGGCTCTCCTCACAGGAGCTGCACTTAGGGAGGACTTTCCCTGACGGGGCGAGCTTTTTTGCTACCTCAGCGGCCGTACGAGCAGCATCGAGCAGGCTTCCGCAGCGGAACACAGCTGAACGTGATTGGTCCTCTTCATCTTCCTGGACTCCCTCCATCGGGCTGCTCTCGTGCCAGATCTCGTCTAGAAGGAGGCAAAAGTGAACCAAGGTTTGTACGTTTCCAAGTAAGACACGGCCTGAGACTGACACAGGGCCTCTCATCTGGTGCCTAGCCTCGCGGCGTTGCGAGGGCTTGCTCACACTGCTTATTCTCTCGGAATGACATGGGCGGATCCCACTGGTGGGAAGAAGAGTGAGCAGTGAAACACAGCACCTCTGAGAAGGGCCGCTTCGGAGTACTTTGTTCACAGACCCGGAGCAGTAACGGGTAGAAGGCTGACAGAAGAAATCTCAGCAAACAGGGAGAGCCTTCAGGACGGCTAGGAACAACAGGGAGAGCCTTCAGGCCAGTCAGGCATCATCGCACAGGAAAGAGAACAAGATAAATGGAAATGGGGCCTTGGTTTGACACTGACGAGCACTGCTCCCTCTATCACTTCACACTGGGAGAGAGAGGTCAGACTCCACGGCATGGCTGACCACACTGACACACTGTGCCAAGTCTCAATTCTGCATCCTTCTATGCTATTTTGATTTTCCACCCCACGTTAGGGTCATTTAAGTTTTACACGTAAACTTGCTTCATGTTTAGAACCTGGGACCCAGGCGTTCACTTGCAAGGAGAGTTCTGGACCACCTATGTGGGACACGGAGTATCAGATGGCACTGAAAAAGGTGTTATCCGCTAAAAGCATTGATTTAAGCAAAAAAAATTCTACCAGTGCTGTGGTTGAAGACTGAGTGTATTTGGGGTTGAGGATTTAGCTCAGTGGTAGAGCGCTTGCCTAGCAAGTGCAAGGCCCTGGGTTCGGTCCTCAGCTCCGGAAAAAACAAAACAACAACAACAAAAAAAGACTGAGTGCATTTGACCATGAAATCCTCTGTTGTGTGAACTGCTGTGGTCACCCAGGGAAGGTATTTAACAGCCTGTATTGTCAGTATCCCCACGTCAGCAGGATGTGATAGCCTTTATGTCGCCGGGTTACTGTGGGATTATAGAAGTCAAAGAGCTCAGAACAACACATGCAGGGAACACACATTCAAGATCGCCTGAGCAATTATTTTTCCCACTTTTAATCTACCAATAACTGCGGTAGCCCGCTGTGCTCATTTGAATGAGCTGTCCCCTGTGAGCCTTGAGTGTTTAGATACTTGGTTTTCCTCGTTGGTAGCTGTTTGGGGTGGATTAGGAGGTGTGGCCTTCCTGAAGGATGACACCAGCGGCAGCTTTCAGTGCCATTTTGAGTGAGCTCTCTGCTTCCTGTCTATGGACTGAGCCCTGAGGTCTCAGCTGCTGCTGCTGCCTACCTGGGGCCATGCTCCCTGCTGTGACAGTGATGAACTTTCTTCCATACATTGTCTCAGTTGGTCATGGTGTTTTATCATGGCAACAGAAAAGAACTACTGAGCCCATTCCTACACGACCCATGCAGTTTCCTAACTCTGGACGTGACTTTCAGGGAGCATGGGGACCATAAGAATTGGGTCCCTCGGTGTACTTCTCCAATGATGATGTTGTTTTCACTTATCTTAGAAATTATGAAATAGACCAATCTTATTCAATGTCATGCAGATTAAGTCACACATTATCAATTTAATCTCCTTAACTTACAGCCTCCGAGAATCCAGTAGTGTCAAAAAACCAACACGTCAGCATCTGGACCCAATGCTGACCTGAAGAACTGAAAACACCCTGTTCCAGAAAAACAAGAGGGTCTCATGCAATACACGGGAATCGGGATTTGCTTTGTCGATCAATACTGTCAACATCACTACGTCCTATCAAGTCGGCTGAGACAGATCACAGTGCCGCTGCCCTATGCTAGGATTTCTGGGATAGCCAAGGAATTCTTGGTGCACCGGCACCCACAAGTTTCCGTCCCTACTGCTCTCCTGCCCGACTTCTTGCCCACTTTACTGCAGAGAGAAGACTCAGCAGTGGCAAGAGGGACCACACTTCCAGGGCTAGGAACTTGAGCTCAGACTTACAAACCTTACTACGTGGGGATGCACAGCCCTATCCTACTGAAACATACGGCTGCAGACATGAAAAAAACTCATACAGAGAAGATGCTAAGACCACGGGCCATGGAGGTTAGTGAGTGTTTCAGGAAACCACCTCTTACGGGCAATATGGAACAGTGTTAAGCCTTGGGAGACAAAGAACTTAAATGGTTGATTTTGTAAGGATATGTCTCCTCCCTGGGTATCTCAGATAAAGACTCATTCCAAGCCAATTAGGATTTACAGAAACCCAGACACCCTTCATGCTTACATCACAACCGTACAGGGTAAAGGAAGATATTTCCTGAGGGAAAAACTGCCCGAGACTCTGGAGACCAGCTCCACCTGAGGAGGTGATAGTCTTAGAAACTGTGAGGGCCACGGTGGGAAATGAGAACAGTGTGACCGAGTGGCAAGGGGAGACAGGAAGTGCTCAGCCACCATCAGCTGCGAGAGTTCCCGATCAATTTTCACACACGTCAAGACCAAAAGAAACGCATGCAGAGAAGAGATGGTAGGAACTCGGCGGAGTGGCTGCAACCCCAGTGTGAGAAATGGACAGGCAAGCGAAACCTGACTGAGCCGACAGTGGAGAAGCCTCTGAGGAACCATCCAGCCAGGGGACACAGGTGGGACACGATCCTTCCCAGAGACTTAAGGGAGGGAAGACAAATGAATCAAAAGCCACTTCCGTACACAGTACAAGGGCACGTCATTTAAGGGCTTGGGAATGAAACTGTAAGTGGTGCAGGCCTTTACTTCCAGCACTCGGGAGGCAGAGGCAGGCGGATCTCTGAGTTCAAGGCCAGTCTGTTCTACAGAGCGAGTTCCAAGCCAGCCAGCCAGCCAGGGCTACGCAGAGAGACCGTCTCTAAAAACCAAACCAAAACACGAAACAAGCAAAACGAAACTCTGTAAGAATGTGCTATGGGAACAAGAAAAATGCCAATAGAGGGTGAGGCTGGGGTCACACAGTTTAGGGTAGAAATTCTTTAATCTGACCTCAAAGAAAACAAAGAGGCGGGAGGTGAAATGGCTTCACCGGGTGAGGGAGCTTTCGGCTTAACCCTAGCAACTTACGTTCGTCCTCTAGATCTCCCATGAAGGTAGGAGAGAATCACTCACAAAGTTGTCCAGTGACCTAAGACCTGTGCTGCTGCCCAAGTCAAACACACACGTCCCAATAATACAAAATAAAATCAACATGGCTGGAGACGTGGCTTATCCGTTAAGAGCATCAGTAGCTCTTCCAGGGGACCTGGGTTAGGCTCCTAGCACACACATGGCGGCTCACGGCCAGCCACCTGTCACTCCAGTCTGAGGACAATCAATGCCTTCTTCTGTCTTCCACAGACACTGCATGCACATGGTATGCAGACATACATGCAGGCAAAATATATGTGTAAGATAAAAATAAAAGTTTAAAAAAAAAAAAAAGAGAGAGCCCGTGAGAGTTACTATTGCCACCTCGAGAGAGCGCTGAGTCACCTAGGAGTCAGGCCTCTGCGGTCGAGCGCAGACCTGTAGGGATTATACAGATGGGGGGGGGCTTGATGGGAAGGGACCACCCACTGTCTGCAGCACCAGCCCTTGGCTAGGATTCTGGACTGAAGGAAAAGAAGGGATTCTGCGGAGCCCCAGCGTGCATCTCTCTCCCTTCCTGACTGCGGATGGATGCGGTGTGAGCGACCGCCTCAAAGTCTCCAGACTGCGATGAGCCCTTGAGCTGGAGTCAAAATAAAAAAACCAGGGCTGGAGAGATGGCTCAGCGGTTAAGAGCACTGTCTGCTCTTCCAGAGGTCCTGAGTTCAATTCCCAGCAACCACATGGTGGCTCACAACCATCTGTAATGGGATCTGATGCCCTCTTCTGGTGTGTCTGAAGACAGCTACAGTGAACTCATATACATAAGATAAATAAATAAATCTTTAAAAGAAACAACAAAACGTTTCTCCCTTAAGTTCCTTTGGTGGGGGTTTTATCCCAGCCACAGGAAAGTGACTGATACTGAGCTCCAAGCATTTCAGTCAAGGAGAGAATGAAGAGAGAAGCAGAGGAGTTAACGACTTGGGCGTGAGGAAGGTTAAGGTGTCTTCTGATGACACACTTACTAATGCCCGGATGACAGAAAACTATGACATCGAGTAACTCAAAACGCTAAGGTCCAAGGCATAGAGAAAAAAGGAACTGACTTCTGTTCTTTCCCCCCCTCCTCAGAACCCCCCCATAACCCCCCCCCAAAGTCTCTCTGTGTAGTCCTGACTGTCCTAGAACTTGTTCTGTACACCACACTGGCCTAGAATTCTAGGAGCTCTACCTGCTCTGTCTCAGGTGCTGGGATTAAAGACGTGCACCTCCCACAGCCAGCTAGGAACCTTTGATTGTGGGTAGCGGTAGCCAGGGGGGAAACTCTATAACCGAGTACTTTCATGGGGGAAGGGAGACGACTTTAGGGGTAACTCACTACCTGCAGTAACTTCTAAAGGATCTCCCCAGCTACCACCTGCTCTCTGCCTCCACTAACACACCTGGATAGCTCCGAGGTGAGAGAGCTCCTTCTACTATCCATGGCTCGTCTCCTCGTTCCAACTTGATGATAACATCCGGTTTGATAATGTGATACCCTGTTAATGAGAAATGAAAAAGAACTTGAGCCTGCCCGAGTGCCTTGGGACGTCTACCGTACTGGGAAAGCGCCACTGTGCCAGCTACGCAGCACAAGAGCCCCGGGCTCTCTTTCCGCAGAAAGGTCAGGACCTTCTGGTGGTCAGAACAAGCCGCTCGCAGTCGACTCAAAGCTAAAGGCATCCGCTCGGATCCAGCCCACGTCCGAGCACCTGGGAAGCAAGCGATCCTCACCCACAGAGACGAGGTTGCTGTAGGTCTCCAGCATCACATCCCGGTAGGTCGTCCTCTCCTCAGAGTCCAGCTGCTGCCACTCCTCCTGGGAGAAGGCCACAGCTACATCCTTGAATGACAGCGGGGCCTGCAATGACACGATCGGAATGAGGACATTTATAAAATGCACAGGGGAGAACAAGTGTTTCTCAAGCTACTGGTACAGTTAACCATGAGCACTGTGTACCTGACTTTATGTTACTGACTGCGAGAGGAAAAGTCTACTTATCAAAAGCACACTGTCTTGTGGCTATGGAAATGTGTTTGCAATATGAGTGTTAGTGCCAGAGTTTGGACTCCCAGAAACCCACGCAAATGCCAGGCGGGTATGGCTGCCCATCTGTAGTTTCAATCTTGGAAGTCAAGACAGGGGCTCTCCAGAGGAGGCTGGTTTATCCAGACTAGCCATACTGGGGAGCTTTGGGTTGGGATAAGAGCTCTTCCCTCAGTGAATAAAGTACAAGGGTGACTGATAATTCCCAATACCAACCTTGGCTTCCATAGCCACTGACACATGCAAACCATGCATAGACACAAATGCACACGTGAGAAAGAAAGAAAGAAAGAAAGAAAGGAAGAAAGAAAGAAAGAAAAGAAGAAAGAAAAAAAAACCCACTACCTTGGGGCTCATTTATGCACATTAAAGAAGCACTGGGTGGGGCTGGAGAGATGGCTCAGCGGTTAAAAGCACTGACTGCTCTTCCAGAGGTCCTGAGTTCAATTCCCAGCAACCACATGGTGGCTCACAACCATCTGTAATGGGATCGGATGCCTTTTTCTGGTGTGTCTGAAGACAGTTCTAGTGTACTCATAAATAAAAGTAAAAGAAGAAGGAGGAGGAGAAGGAGGAAGAAGAGGAGGAGGAAGAGGAGGAAGAGGAGAAGAAGTAGGAGAAGGGGGAGGAAGAGGAGAAGGAGAAAGAGAAGGAGGAGGAGGAAGAGGAGGAGGAGGAAGAGGAGGAGGAGGAGAAAGAGAAGGAGGAGGAGGAAGAGGAGGAGGAGAAGGAGAAGTAGGAGAAGGTGGAGAAGGAGAAGGAGGAAGAGGAGGAAGAGGAGGAGGAGAAGGAGAAGTAGGAGAAGGTGGAGAAGGAGAAGGAGGAAAGAGGAGGAGGAAGAGGAGGAGGAGGAAGAGGAGGAGGGAAGGAGGAGGAAGAGAGGAGGAGGAAGAGAGGAGGGAGGAAGAGGAGGAGGAGGAGGAAGAGGAGGAGGAGAAAGGAAGGAGGAGGAGGAAGAGGAGGAGGAGGAGAAGGAGAAGGAAGAGGAGGAGGAGAAGGAGGAAGAAGAAGAAGGGGGGGAGGAAGAGGAGGGGGGGGGGAGAGGAGGAGGAGGAGGAGGAGAAGGAGGAGGAGGAGGAGGAGGAGGAGGAGGAGGAGGAGGAGGAGGAGGAGGAGGAGGAGGAGGAGGAGGAGGAGGAGGAAGAGGAGGAGGAGGAGGAGGAGGAGGAGGAGGAGGAGGAGGAGGAGGAGGAAGAGGAGGAGGAGAAAGAGAGGAGGAGGAGGAAGAGAAGGAGGAAGAAGAGAAGGAGGAGGAAGAGGGGAGAAGAGGAGGAAGAGGAGGAAGAAGAGGAGGAGGAGGAAGAGGAGGAAGAAGAGGAGGAGGATGAGGAGGAAGAGTAAGAGGAGGAGGAGGAGCAGCAGCAGCAGCAGCACTGGGCTTGAACTGCAAGCCAGGCACAAACCTGGCTGCTGGAGTCTCAAAAACCAAGAGAAGCAGCTCTGTCCACTGAGGGTCTCAGGCCCAAGGGACACCCATGCAATCCGAGGTCCACCCTGCTCGTCTGGACACTCTCTATCTTGTCTCCAGTTTATGAACAAGGCTGGTGTCCCACCCCTCACTTCCCTGGCTCTTCCTCACGCCCTCTGCTAGCTCTTCTCTCCTTCAGGGGCCAGAGCAGTGACTGCTTTGACGGAGAGCCTGCCTGGAATCGTGGACAGTTTAATGGCCCTCTACGTTCCATCGCTTCCCAAGTTATTACTGCTCACCCAAGCCCCTTCTGTCCTCTAGACACGCATGCCCCCATGCTGCACTGCGCACCCTCTCAATCAATCCCAGAACTTGGAGACATGCTACTCTTCCCAGCCAATGCTCTCAACGATCCCCTTGCCTCCGCTTTCCACAGCTGTCACAGACAGGCAGGCTCACACACCCACCTGGCATTTCTTATTATTTCTGAAGATCTGAACGCCAGTCTGCACACTCATGGGGCGAATGCTTTAACCACTGAGCTGTGTCCTCAGCTCCCGGAAACACATCAGCATTACAACTGATCCCTGCGGACACCAGCGGGCATCGGCGACTCTATGGGAGGCACCAAGCACTATGAAGTAGACTCCAGTGGTATCTATGCTATCGGCCATCAAGTGTATCACAGTATAAACATACATTAGCCATACAACAAAGATGCCTCAAGCCAGTGACCTGTTCTCAGGCGAGAAAGATGTGAAACCACTGCGTTGGAAAAGAAATGGAATGACCGAGTGTCCAATAAAGGAAAACACGAGGGCCAGCACGATGGCTCAGCGGGTGAAGATGGCTTGCCACCAAATCTGGCAACCTGAGTTCAATCCCCATGGCCTGACTCCTAAAAGTTGTCTTTTGACCTCCACATGCCCAACATGGCACCTGCACAAGGGCACCCACAAAATAATTCAAACAAACAGACAAACAAACAAAACCCAAATCCAAACAGTACCATAAAACAGGACCACAGATCTACGGCTCATGAGTGTGAGCTGACAGCATCTGTCTTTAAGTAGACAAACTTCTCTTATATTAAAAGCACCCAGGGACCAGCTCTGCTCTGAGAACCCATTGAGGATAAACTCATCCCTGGTCTATGTGTTTCTATTGGAGACTCTCCCGCTACGGGAACCTAATGAGTCTCTAGGAAGGAATATTCTATTCTTCAGTGAATGAATGCTGATACCTACAAGAGTACATTGGCATTTGCCAGCGAATAATGACTCCTAATTAATGAGCAACTCTAGCCAAGGGGAAGAAAGGTTGTTTGGAGGGTGGGAAAAGTCAAATGGGTCACTGAACTTCTTGGTCATTGAAAGTCACCACCAGGGCCAGGGATGGCGGCATATGCCCCTGGTTGAAGATCTCAAGGGCAGCCTGAGCTACATACCTGAAGATCTCAAGGGCAGCCTGAGCTACATACCAAGACCTTCTCAGCCCAAGCAATGATGCAAAAAAAAAAAACAAAAAAAACAAAAAAAAAACTGAAACAAACCCAAGAGAAAGTGCTCAAACCGTAGAGAAAACTGACTGCAATGGTAGGCAATGGGATCTGAATGCACCACATCCTTGGAGAGTTACTGGCAGGGCAACGGCACAATGGAAGGAAAGGAACAAGAGACAGGACAATAATGGGCGAAGAGACCAACTTATTTAGATGCATGGAGTCCGTGAGGTGTTGTCCAGACATATTCCACAGAGATGCTCAGCAGGAAGCTGGCTGATCCACAGGTAAGCCAACCCAGAGCCACTGGGGAAAGCCAGGAGAGGCAGATCTAAGCAGGGGTAAAAGATCCTCATGGGAGCAGAAGAAATTCTAAATCCAGGAGCAGGGCAGCATGACAGACATCAGAGAAACAGAGGAGACTACAGAGGCAGCTCAAGACAGGGAGACGGAGGGAGGGAGAGAGAGAGAGACAGAGGGCGAGCGAGAGAACGAGAGAGCTCGTGTCAGAATACCACTGGAGAGCTGGGGCTGTAGATCAAAGGGTCAATCGTAAGCCAAGGAAGGCAGCAGGAGCCACGTCATATCCACAGTGAGGAAACAGGGGGAGGAAGACATGTTTGCGGGGACTCAAGTCACTCTCTCCAGTCATCCTGTCCAAGATGCCCAGGGAACGGCCTTGTCCAGAACAAAATAGGTTTTCTTACATCGATGAATGTGATCAAGACAACGCCCGACAGACATGCCCAAGAGGCTCATCTTTAAATCTGGTCAAGGTGCCAAGGACAGCATCCTAAGGACTTGGTATGGGCTACGTTACCTACAGATATGAGCACAACAATGCTCACTATTGTCCACTACTGTTTTGTCTGAATCTAACGTTTATCTCTTTCTATCGTATCGATTTTCCCCGTCAAAGTCTGATCTGTCCTTTGCCTCTTCGAGTGTAGCAAACCAAACTAGACAATGGAGACAAAACCAAACTTACCAAAGATGTATTCATCTTCTGCTGCGGTAGGAAAAATCTGTAGAACTAATGCAGTCGGGTCTGGGGAAGGAAAAACAGCGTCATTGTGAGTGGGTGTGGAAAAGGGGGACTCTCCTGCAAAAAAACAAAAACAAAACAAAACAAAACAAAAAAACACCTTCTAAAACATTCCCAGAAGAAAACCTTATGGACGATGCTCTCGTTGCCCTTAAGAAAGGACTGGAGAACAGCGATCGTGCATTGGGACGTGGAGGAATGAACGAATGCAGCTGTCGAGGTGAATTAACCAGAAATGCTAGTTAAACAATTGACACAGCACGGGATACAAAAGAAATCTCACAGGCTGCTTTAAAAACAAGACAGTTAGCCTGGTGGGAACTATTTTTTATACTGAAATTTATATAAAATTACGCGATACTGTGACCATGACTTTAATACTACAGAAGGAAAGCCGGCCAGGGACTTAGCACTCGGTTATATCACCACCATCGCAGACCCACGGTGTTCCCCCTATGAACATACACAAACTTTTCCTGAACTAGACCATAGGATGCTACAGGGACAGGCTCGGGAAAACTAGCAGGCAGAGCAAGGATGCTGATGGCACCGAGTGACATCACGAGACTCTGAAGGGGTGTCAAGTGAGGTACCAGTGTGGACAGCGCCTCTGCAGCTCAGGCCACTGAGCTGACCCCTCCTACGCCTGCACGCCTCGTCCTCGGACCATCTACGCAGCCCAAAGTCGTGAACACAAACACTGCCACCATCCCGGATCCCATACGCTAAGGACAGCAGGGAACCAAGGCCTGGCGCAGGCGCTGATCGCTAAGGTCCCCCGCAAGAAGTCTCAGGCCCCCGCAAGCAATCAAACGGACCCAGCCACCCTCCCGCGGCCCGGGTCTGCACCCTCAGGCCTCACCTAGGAGGCCGCGCCCGGGTCTCGCCGCTCCTGTCAACCTGTCCCTTGGCCTCCCGGGCCTGCAAAGGTGCGTCCGCCAGCTGCCGACCCGGACGCACGGACCTCGGCCCCGCAGGCTCGCGACACCAGCTCGCACTCGCCAAAGCTGCGCTGCGGATGCGAGCGTAGAGACTCAGACCTCAGGAAGCCAGGGCAGCGCAGCGGTCCTGCGCTTGCGCGAGCACGCACACAAACAGAAGTGCGCACGCGCAGCAGCGCCTCGGCGCTAGTCCCAGTGGTCTTCCTCTCATTCTTGTCTGGGGGGTTGGGGGGCGGGTTCCCAGAAGTCTTATGCTTCTAGGGATCGTCTCACAAGTCTCATTTCAGCAGCTTGTGGGCGCCGAGCTGAGAGCAACAGTAATGGGAGCCCAGCGGTCACCATCGTGTTTGTCCTCACTCCCTTTGAGCCTCCTGGAATGGCCTGAGGGTTTATATCCAGTTACCTACACGCCCTGGGCCGGAGGCTTTTAGATAAAAGGCAGATCCTAACAGAAGAAAGAGAGAGAACTGTGTCACACTCTGTTTAACCGAAGTGCTAGAAGTTTCCATCAAACACTTACATATAAGAAATGCCCAACAATTCTTTTCCAAAGAAGACAAAAACTGGTTTTGCTGGATCACACAACAAATGCATAAAAAATTCTAAAAGCAACCAGAAGGTACACAAAGAAAGGAAGAAAAAAAAGCACTTGTCTAATGACTTCTCAAACTCGATGTTTGCAGTCGGGTGACAATGTTCAAACATGGAACCCTATGGTCAATGATCCCTCAGATTTTACCTGCCTTCCTGAATAACACAAAAGTGTTCGTGTCCTATTGGTTTCCAAAGTTGATGGAGACCGAACAAAAGCTGCAGATGCAAAAAAAGGAAGAGAAAACACAAATGGTGGGTTTCTAGATCACGTGTGTAATGAACAGAGACTAAAAACAGAACCAGAAAGAACACACAGAAAGAAGAAAATAGCTCTTTGCAATGTGACCTGGAAAGGTGATATTTGGGGCCAGGCAACAATGACAATTTTTAAAGATAGTACAATATAATGAACTTCAATATAATGAACTACAGTATAATCAACTTCTTACAGAAATAATGCAACAGTGTTCTTGTTCTAATTCTTCATAAAGACATTGACATCAAAATTAATAACAAAGTCTGTCAACAGAAAAAGTTCTCTGCATTGGTGCAAAGAGTAAGTAACATTTTTATCCCAGAAGAAACACCAAGCACCTTCAAGTGCCAACTATTGAGCAAGCAGCAGGAGACAGGAGCGTCACTAATTCCCCTCAGATGCTGCAGGGCACACATGGTTTCAGGAGAAAGGGTGAGGACACCTTGGAAGGACTGCACTGCAAGCCTGGCTGCACCTTCTCCCAGGTCTGTCCTCACCTCACCTGCCCATCTGAGCTGGTTCTTATCTCATGAAGCAAAATCTCCCCCATCCCTGTGACAAACACGGAGTTGCATCTCTGAATAAGGGGTCTGGGCTAAACTCCCTGGTGACTGGCAGATAGGAAGACTCTTTTCTCAAGGTTCACATTGCACAGTGGGGACTCAGGTCTTTCAGAAAAGGAATTCCTTGCTTGCAATGAGGACATTTCAAGCTCATTTAATTTCTGTGTTAAGAAAAGACTTCGGGGGGCTGGGGATTTAGCTCAGTGGTAGAGCGCTTGCCTAGGAAGCTCAAGGCCCTGTGTTCGGTCCCCAGTTCCGAAAAAAAAGAACCAAAAAAAAAAGAAAAGAAAAGAAAAGACTTCGGTTTGTACAAACAGACGGAACAAGGGTCACCATCAGCAGACTGAGATCTTTCTGCTCTGCTCAGATAGGAATTGAGTAGCCAAGGAGTCACTCCACCAGTGTGGGCCACCTGGACTCCGTGTACCTCCCGCAGTCAATCTTTTGTTTTCCCATTTCTGTCTCCTCATCCTATCACAGCTCACCTGCTGAACCGACAATAAGGATCAAAGATAGGAGAGGGCTGCTGGAGAGAAACCTCTTATGGAGCCTGATGTTACAGATGGGTAGAAATGGCTGCTTCCCTCTGAACACATTTCAACAGCCAAGCATCCATGAACATCGTGCAGCTTCCTCAAGGGGACTGGAGTGTTGGTAGTAGACATCCTGGTTGCCCTGAGGGCAGTTCACCAGACTGATTGGCTAACGGTCTTCTGCTTAGCACACCCAGAGAGAGGCTAGCCGCTATGGATTATGGAAGCAAATACTTAGCTTCTTTAAAGAAAAAATAACATGGGTGCTCAGAATAAAGGTTTATTATTAACATTAATAATTAATTCAATACTATTTACTAGTGTTCTATACTCAGCTAAATACCCTTGGGAGAGCTGGTCATTCCATCTGCTCCAAGAGAGAGAGAGAGAGAGAGAGAGAGAGAGAGAGAGAGAGAGAGATAGATGTGTCTGTGTCTGTATGTGTCTGTGTGTGTCTGTGAGTGTCTGTGTGTGTCTGTGTGCCTGTGTATGTCTGTGTGTGTCTGTGTGCCTATGTGTGTCTGTGTGTCTGTGTGCCTGTGTATGTCTGTGTGTGTCTGTGTGCCTATGTGTGTCTGTGTGTCTGTGTGTGTCTATGTATCTATGTGAGTCTGTGTCTATGTGTGTCTGTGTGTGTATCTGTGTGTCTGTGTGTGTGTGTGTCTGTGTATGTCTGTGTATCTGTGTGTCTGTCTTTGTGTCTGTGTGTCTGTGTGTATCTGTCTATGCATTTGTGTGTCTATGTATGTCTGTGTGTATCTGTCTGTGTGTCTGTCTGTGTGTGTCTGTGTGTCTGTGTGTAAGTGTTTACCTATGATCTCACACATGCTGTACAAGCACTTAACTACTAACCTACATCTGGCCCTTTTCCGTATCCTCCCTGTTTTGAGTTGACTCGCTAAGTCACGCAAGCTGGCTGGAAACCACTCTGGAGCCCAGGCTGGCCTTGAACCTGCAATTCTGAGTAGCTGTGACAGTCCTGCACTATCAGCCCCAACTTCCTAAGGAATTTTTAACAATTAACATGGGTCAGGGATGGAGAGGTGGCTCAGCAGTTAAAGAGCATGCACTGCTCTTCCTGATGCTCAGAGAACCTGAGTTTGGCTCCCAGCACCAAAGTCAAATTATAACACCTGTTACTCCAGCTCAGAGTATCTGATGTCTATGGTCTCCAAACATAAACACGCACAAGCAAGCGTGTGCACATGCATGCACATGCACGCACACACACACACACACACAGGTCATATTTATATTTTCAATCTTCATAAATTACCAAGGGCATCAGGTAGATACCATGTAAGCCTGCAACTGGACTTCAATCCCCAGAACCCCCAGTAGAAAGAAAGAACTAATTCCCAAAAGTTGTCTTCTGATCGCTTGCATGTGCTGTGTACACACTCATATACAACAAACAGCAATAATAAATCAATTTAAAATACAAAACTACCATGAAAACCAATATAAACACAAGCTACACGGTCTTAAAGACAGAGGATACAAAAATCTCCCATACTGCAGCAATTTTCCTCACTGAGTGTTTGTGTATGAGAAACAACCACTCAAGAAATCTCTGTAATTACCTTTCCTGTCCACCTCAAGGCTCATGACTCTGGGCCCCAGGCAGGCAATGTTTGCTGTTAACCTCTGCAGTTCAGCACCTGTCGGTGGCCACTACCTACTTGAATCGTAACTGTCAACTTGACTGGGTTTAGAGCCACCTAAAAGACGACCTTAGTTTCTGTTCATGTCGCTTAGATAAAACAGCTTAACACAAGCCACTTAAGGTAAAGAAAGCTTCTTTGGGCTCACCATTCAAAAGTGGTCCATGGTGCTGGGGAAGCCTAACAGGCAGGAGCTTGAAGCAGCTGGTCACATCACATCTACAAACCAGGAGGCAGAGAGTGACGAGGGGTGACTGTGTTTACCTTTGCCCTCTCTGTTTATACAACCCAGGGAAATGGTGCCCTGCAGTTGGCTGGGTCTTCCTAACTCAACCAAGATAATTAAGGTAACTCCGCAAGGGCTTGTCAGGAGACCATCCCACCCTGGATAATCCCTCACAGGTCTGCCTTGTAGGCTTGTCTTGTAGGTGACTCTAGATTCTGTCAAGTTGGCAATCAGCACTGACTATCACAGAGACCCCTCACACTACTGCCTCCACCCCTTCACCATGACGGACTATAGCTCTCCAACTGTGAGCTCAAATAAACTCTTCCTTCCTAAAGTTGCACCTGTCCAAGATTTTGTCCCAGCAGTGTCCTCAACGATGGCGCTGTTTAGGGAGGTCCTGAAAACTTAAAGGGTAGACCCTGGATGGAAGAAGTAGGTCCAGTGGGAGCAGGGGCAATTTATTGGCTCTATCTGGTCCCTTCCTGTCTTCCCTGATCCATTTCCTGTCTGCTGTGCAATGAGCAGCCATCCCCAATCACAGATGTTTGCCACTGTCATGTTCTGCCTCACAAAAATCGCAGAAGGACACAGCAGAGGGGCCATGCATGAACCCCTTGAGATGATGAGGGCAAACAAATGTTCCTCTTTCAGGAGTCTATGTCGGGTATAGCGTCCCAGGAATATGAAATCAACTCACAGAGAAAACTGGTGTGGTTTCTAAACCTATGGAGCTGGCTTGAAAGAGAAATTTGAGAGTCCCGAGCTGCACAGTAGAGAAGCTTAAGGATGTTGTAAGCCCAGCTGGGTAAGAGACCCTAGAGTGAGTTCAAAACATGACTTCCAGGAGACACTCAGTTTTGAGGGAGAAGGAGACGTTTATTGGAAATTGCACGTGAGGCCATTTGTATCACCTTCTGCCAAGAAACTTGGAAGTATTTTGTCTGTGCCCTGAGCCTTTGTTCTCATTGTTTGTTTGATTTTTGGCTTTGTTTTTGTATTTTTCACAGGACCTCAGTATGTATCTTTGACTCGGAACTCACTATATAGGCCAGACTGGTCTCTAGCCTGCAGAAGACCCTCCTGCCTCTGCCGCGTGAATGCTCAGATCATAGACATGAGCCACCATGCCCGGTGGCCCTGAGTCTGTGGAGCTGTGACAGAGTTGCCACCACTCTAGAACTATCTTACATTAATTGCTGTCAGAAAACTCATCTTAATCGTGGGCAGATCTATTTTCTAGGTGAGAGATACTAGGCTATAAAAGATGGAGAAAGGGGGCTAAACACCATCATGTATCATTCACTCTCTGCTTCCTGACTGCAGATGCAGTGGGACCAAAGACTTACTTCAAGGTCTTGCAGCAGGAATTCGTTGCCACAGTGGACTATACCCTGAGCTGTATGTCAGAATCAGTCTGTTCTCCCTTAAGTTGCTTTCCTTGAGGCATTTTTTTTTCATCATAGCAACAGACAAAAAAAAAAAACCCACAAGAGAATAATGTATTAACTAATGCCATAAAGGAATTTTAGGGACAGCATAGCGGTTAGAGTATGGCATGGTTATCATAGGCTGCTTTTAGCCAGGTTTAAAAGTAAAGATTAAGAGTAAAAGCAGAGCAGAAAGACTTGTGAAAATGTCTGTGGTTTGGTCAAACATATATAAAGTTGAGGCGAAAGCAGAGGTGGTTTGTGAAAAGCAATGTTGTGGCTAGGGACATCCTACCCAGAACCTGCTGCTGTTCGGGATATCCCGTTGTAAAATTCTCAGCAGTGCAGCAAAAGCGGGAATGTCGTGACTGTGATCAGACCTCCAAATGTCAATGGACACTTATCCTTATGTTACTACAGCAGGCAGAGGATGGGAGCTTGTAAGCCACTAGTAAAGACAGAGAAGGTTACATCAACTGGACCCCTGGCTATCAGTTGCACCTTCCATTGTACAATGAATGTAGTCGACCCGTGACTGAGTGTTCTGGTCCTCTGTCCTGTGCCCTATTGTGGGTTGCCATCTTGGATACTTTGATGGTTAGATTTAATTGTCTACTTGACACAATCTAGAATCATTTGGGAGAAAGAGTGGATTGTCCTTTGGGTATGTCTGTGGGTTATGTTAATTGATGTGAGAAGAACCAGCCCAGCGTGGGCAGCACCATTCCCTGATTCAGAACTGTTTAGTCGAGCTGAGCACCAACAGTGAGTGAGCACGTGTGCATTGTTTCTCTCTGCAGATGTGATGTGCCCAGCTGTTTGACAACGCCTTGACTTCACAATGATGGACAGGAACTTGGGTTTAGCTGCTGAAATGAGGCCCTTTCTTCACATAGTTGCTTTTGATCAGAACATTTAATCACAGAACGGAAACATGAATAGGATAGTCACTGAACATCAACTCTTCTGCTAGAGCATGCCACACCTTTCTGCCCAGGATCACCCCTTCCTCTGTGACTTGGAAACACTCTGTTTGGCAGTGAGTCTCAGGACTGGCCTCTCTCCCAGGGATCGAAATCCAGAGATTGTCACTTTATATATTTCCCCTCTTTGCCAACTGGACCATATATGGAAGAGTCAGTTTGAATCCTGAAGATCTATTGTGAGAGTAGGCAGAAAAAAAAAATCCCCCATTAGCAGCCATCTTCTACACCTAAGGGCCTCACTAGATTTTAGGAGTCATAGAATTGGTTAAAGACCATCCTACACCATAGGACAAATGGAAACTTCAGAAAAGCAGGCCCACCAAGGCACAGAGATGCTAGGGGCAGAAGGCCAGGCTCAACTTTCCTCTGAGGCCTTCATGTTCATATGGACACTACAACCATGGGTAGCACTCGCCATCCAGGAACACTGGTTCAAAGTTGCCATCAGAGAAGGACTTCTGGCCTGATACTACCCTGCCATGTCAGATCTCCACCATGTCTCTCACAAGCCCCTCGCAGACTCTATCCTGCTACGTTCATCCCTAGTGGTCTTGCTTTCTTTAGATTCCCCATTGCATTCTCCAAATCTAGATTTCCAAACCTGCCCATTCATCCTCGGAACCTATCAACCCATCAGTTACACATGTTGTCTTTCAAACCGGTTGCCAGGTTGGAAGGCTGATGACCTCACAGGCTTCCGCCCCTCCTGATTGGAAGAGCCAAACTCTGTGGAGCTAGGCAGCAGGGTGGACAAACACCTTCTCAGGGCTCTCCTCCACAGCTGATCTCTCCCTAGACTATAGGAAGAACCAGGAGTGGATTCAGCCAGAGTTCAGGAGGAAGGCAAGGTAGACACGGGTCTAGGATTCAATAGAAGGGAGGGAAAAGAGCTATGGCTGCCAGTGGACCTTCCTCACAGTCTGAGGAACAATGTCCTCAGCTGAGCACCACGATGGCCTCACCGGCGATGGATGATGATATCCCAGGACTATCAGGTGAAGTTACCAGGGTGAGAAGAGACGTGAGTGGGTGGCAGGAAGGAGGAAGGCTATAGAAGTAAAGAAGCCGGGGCCCTGGATACCAGGAGAAGGAGAGGGCAGGCAGGTGGGATGTGGATGTCACATGGATTGGAAACCTAGAGAGCAAGGAAGGGGAATGAAGGATTATGAAAAGAAATTTCCTCAGGAGGCAGATTTCTGAGTTTGAGGCCAGTCTGGTCTATACAACAAGTCCAGGACAAACAGAGATATACAGGGGAACCTTGTCCTAAACAAAACAAAACACAAAAGTAAATAAATATATTTATAAAGTTAAAGAAAAAAAATTAAACCAAATGGAGAAATGATGTATAATGGGAAAGAGACTGAGGTTTCAAATGGGGGTACACAGAGGGAAGGAGACTCTATCATGTTTCAGGGATCTGTGAAGAGAATGCAGCCCCTAGTATATACATTGCAAAGAGGACAGACAAGGAGACTGGTCTTGGAGATGGAATGGGTGTAGGAGACAGGCTGACCCCTAATCCTCAGAACAAGCAGAAACATCAATCTGTCAGTTACACATGTTTTATTTCAAACTGGTTGCCAGATTGGAAGGCTGATGACATCATAGGCATCCGCTCCTCCTGATTGGAGGAGGCACACTCCATGGTGGCAGGCAGCTCGGTGGACAACAGCATCTTCTTGGAGTTTTCCTCCACTCCTGACTTCTCCCTAGATGGGGGAAGGGACGCCAGGCGTGGATTCAGCCAGAGTCCAGGAGGAGGGCGGGATAGATCAGAGTCCGGGATTTGTGGAAAGGGGAATACAGGTTGGGAGACTCGTGACTGCCGGCCAACTGTCATTGTGTTCTGAGGAACAGAGTCCTCAGCCTGGCATCACCAGGCCCTCACCTGGGGTGGTGGTGGATGGGGAGATCTCAGGAACGGCAGGTGAGGGGACAGAGCGAGAAGAGCTGTGAGAGGGAGATGGTAGGGAGGAGGGCACAGAAGGAAGGAAGGAGGGCCCAGGATGCAGGGTTGGAGTCAAGGAGATCAGGGCGGTAGACTCAGGTGTCACATGGACAAAAACCCTGTAAAACAAGGAAAGGTGTTAGTCGCGAGGAATCAAAGACAGGACAAAGAAGAGGGGACCCACATAAAGACTTCCTTTCTATGGCATAGTGTATCTCTAATGAAGAAGAATCTTGAGGGACAGGGAGAAGGGAGAGGCACAAAGTGAGGGAGCAGGTGGATTTCCATTCAGGGAGAAGGAAACCACACGATGGTTTGGGGAAAGGCAGCAGCTGAAGAGGTTTGGGGTGTTTGGGGTGCTGTGGGACAGGGTTGCGAGCATCAGGCCTGAGCCTCACACTGGGCGGGCTTTCTTCACATAGAACCAAGGGTGGAAGCCAGCGCCCAGCCTCCATCCAGCAGCCCAAAGAGAAAGAGGGACTTGTCATCGGATTCTGAGGATGACCTAGCAGAGCTACTGGAACCGGATCCCCAGCCAGTGTGGTCAGTGGAGACACTGTGCGGGCTCAGGATGAGGCTGAAGAGGCGACGTGTGTCTACAGTGCGGCCTGAACACCACAAGGTCTTCACCAGGCTGCTCGGTAAGAGACAGCGGCACAGCTCGCCCCTTAAGCAAAAGAGAGAACTTCTAGTCAATCCTCTTCCCTGTGGAAAATCTGCCCTCACAGACCCGCACTCTATCAGCCTGAACAACTTAAGTTCAACCGATTCTCAGGGTCACATAGGTGCCCGGGGGGCTTAGCTAGAGTTGAAGTAGATCCACATGAGGACGAGAAACTCGGTGCTCACCCAGCCTCTGTGACTTTGCTGGGTTGAGGTGTCTTCGCCCCCACACAAACACAGTCATGTTCCAGCCCTCATATGACATCAGATGGGACTGTCTGGCTTATGTGCATTTGGTACAGTGAGGGAATATCACAGTCTGTTGTAGCATCTTGGTCCTGGGATGCAGATGTAGCTCCGTTGCAGGTCTTGTTTATCACAGTCACAACCCTGGGTTGATCCCAGAGCCACAGGCCCATTAACTATATCTTACGTGTGATATGACATGCATGCCACTGATACTCTGAACTTTGCTCAGTGCCTCCTCTCCCGAGTCTCAGATGAGACCACTGTCCCTTCCTCTTTTTTTATTCTCCTACAACGCCTATAACTAACAGTGATGTTGATCTTTTACTAAACCAAAACAATTCTCCAGCCCTAGATAACCAGCCACAATAGAGTCTTTTTTTTTAAAAGATTTTATTTATTATATATAAGTATACTGTAGCTGTCTTCAGACATATCAGAAGAGGGCTTCAGATCTCATTACAGATGGTTGTGAGCCACCATGTGGTTGCTGGGATTTGAACTCAGGACCTCTGGAAGAGCAGTCAGTGCTCTCAACCGCTGAGCCATCTCTCCAGCCCACCATAGAGTCTTAAAAAACTTTCACACGAAGAAAGAGCCTGGAGCTTCACAAGCCGGGCCTCCACTGTCTGCGCCTCTCTCAGTATCCCTCAAAAGGGATCTCGGCTCCCACAGAAGAACCCGTTGGGATCTGAACACTAAATGGCTTTCCAGCCTCAAATTCCATAATCCTTGCCTTAAACAACCTGGCAAGCCCATCTCAGCCACAGCACCATTTCTGACTCCTGGCATTAATCAAGGGCACCTACAGAAACAAAAATAATAGAATGACATACACAGACAGACAGACAGACACATGCAGCACACGGCACACAGCATTTGGTAGATTGGCTTACAGGATATGGTGTGGACAGTCCAACAACACCAGGTCTCACACTGGTCCTGACCCAAACCCTCCCCCAGGGAGCTGGTTCTCCCGGCTGCAGCTCCCAAGCTGTCCCGGTTCACACTATAACGAGTGTGCTTCCTTCACAGAGGATCCCGTGGTGAAAAAATTCCTGAACTGGGACAAGATGCTGAGGGTGTCAGACAAGGTGAGGAGTCCTGCGCTGAGCTGGCCCCCTGCTCCTGTCCTGCCTGGGGAGAGACCTCACTGACCCACACTGCTCTGTCCCTCAGTGGTTCCACCTGAACCCACACGGGCCTGGCCCTTGATATCCTGTCAGTGTCTCTCTGCAAGGACTGGCAGCATCTTCCAGAGTGGACAGGAGGCTCCTGCTTCATTGAGGTCCTTGGGATCTGAGCTCAAGGCCACCATCCTACCCTGGGAATTGCTTCCTCTCTCCTCACAACTCTCTGGGGTCCTTAGCTTCAGCTGGACAAGCTCCTCCTTGTCCCTGCTGGCCTAAACCCTCCTTCAGAACTGACCCAGAGCCAGCCATCCTCATACAGGCTGCAGCAAGCCATGCAGCCATGCAGGAGCAGCAAGGGCACCTGCTTGTGCCCTCTCACCCTCCATTGCCCACCCTGCAGGAACCAAAACTCCAGGCTCCTCTCTGAACCTCATGCCCACCTCCGCCACCCTTCCTCTCTCCCTACCTTCCTCCTCTCCAGGGCGTGACCGTTCCTCTCTTGTCTCCTCTCTCCATCAGTATCTCCTGTCTATGGTCATAGCTTATTTCAGCCGTGCTGGGCTCTTCTCCTGGCAGTATAGGCCAATCCACTTCTTCCTGGCTCTGTGAGTATTTTCGTCTCCTCCTGTTGCTCCCTGCCCTGGTGGTGGGGGTCACAAAACGTGGACCTCTGGCCTATCCTTGCAGCGTAAATGCCCGTAAACTGTTTTTTACTAATGAAAACCAACTTATACCAGTGAGAAATTTAACAAGGGCGGGGGGGGGATGGCCCAGTTAGTCATGGTGCTTGCTATACATACACGAAGATTTGAGTTCAGATTTTTTGCCCACCACACAAAAAAGTTGGGCAGGGTGTTAGAAATTCCAGTGCTAGAGGTTCATGTAAAGGAAGGCCATTTGGGGTTCAGAGCCACACCCCCAGCCTAACTGGTGAGACTGAGGTCCCAGTATGAGACCCTGCCTTAGGAAAGAAGGTAGCTCGCTCCTAGGAACAAGTCAAGCCTGGTTCTGGGTATGTTTACACGCTCAGTTGTGCGGCCCCACCCCCAACACACACACGCATCTGCACACTCAAGAACGCATAGAATAAAACCAGGAAACACACAGTCCTTTCTAGAGAATTGATCCTGTCCCCAAGCACTAAGGTGGTGCCTGTGTCCCTTCCTTGACTCTCTCCCTCTGCGTCTTTCTTCTATCATACAAACCAAACCTGTCAGCCTCGGAAAGGAGAGGATGAGCAGGAAAGGAAAACAGGGTCAGTCCCGACACTTAGGTGCTGAGCCTGACCTGACACCAATGTGTGCACACAACATAAGCTCAGGGAAGAGGGGAAGGATGGAGACGGGAACCCTGGGGTCTTCTCGTGTCAGGTGGGCAAGGACAGCATCGGGATCGGTAGGCACTAGTGTTTGTCAGCTCCATGTGACAGGTGCCTTCAGATGGCCTCTGTTCACAGTGAGATGGTCCCCATCATGCTGGAAAGGACTGATGCTGTCCCACGATGAAATGTCCCCCAGCCTCTTCAGGATCCTCCTTGGTAAAGAACTATAAACACCCTGATTTTTCTGCAGGTACCTGGCCAATGACATGGAGGAGGACAACCAGGCCCCCAAACAAGACATCTTTTACTTCCTCTACGGGAAGAGCTATGCCCAGCGCCCGATGTTCCACAAACTGCGCTTCCAGTTCATTCGCTCCATGGGCTGGAGGATCTGGGTGTCCCGGGAGGAGTGTGAAGAGGTGTGGAGGGGTTTGAGGGAAGCATGGGGTGCAGAGGGCCAGGCTGGGCAGACAGAGAGAGAAATGGGGTTGAATATGGGAGGTGGGGGAATGGAAACCTTGAGGCTAAACAGGGAGAGTACAGGGTGTCCCTGGGGTGGAAGCAGGCATTGCTCAGGGATTATTTCTCTCTCCAGATCCAGGCTTACAATCCAGATCTCTGGGTGTGGGCACGAGATCGCACCAACCTGACCTAGAACCCTAAAACTATGGAGGCCTGAGGTCATCGGCCTGAGGAAGGTATGTCGCTGTTCTCTGTGGTGTGGACTCCTGTCTGTGGTCTAATTGGGAAGGTCACTGAGCCCCACCTAAACTACCCTCATCCCTCACTCACCTCCATACTTTGAAATAGCCCAGCCATTAGCATTGCTGTATTGATCCCATCACACACACACACACACACACACACACACACACACACACACACACACAGAGAGAGAGAGAGAGAGAGAGAGAGAGAGAGAGAGAGAGAGAGAGAGAGCAAAGAAAGACAGGATCTTGGGAGATGGACCATGTGATAGAAGTCACAGACGAGCTCAGAAGTGGGCACAAGGACTGGGACTGAGTAGACATCTTTCCACCCCCACACAAGCCACCAGGCTCGTTTCACCAGCCCCAGGGGCTAATTTCTTTCTTTCTTTCTTTCTTTTTTTTTTTTCTATTCTTTTTTTCGGAGCTGGGGACCGAACCCAGGGCCTTGTGCTTGCTAGGCAAGTGCTCTACCACTGAGCTAAATCCCCAACCCCCCAGGGGCTAATTTCAATCTGTAACTAGACTGACAGATTTGGACAGAAGATGAAACCAATACTTGGTTTTCATCCCACGTTAGTTGCCGAGTCCCAGATAAGGGATCTCAGTGTTACTTCAGAGGTTAGGGTGAGCAGTACACACAGAGACTCGGATCAGGATGCTAATATGGTACTGATGCTCACAGCATGGTTAGAAGTTCTGATCCGAAGCAAGTGGTGAGGAGCGAGATGTGAATTTGTTCCAAGCCACATTCTGAAAGTGAATCTCGGGTGCCTGTGGTAAAGCAGGGTGCTGCTGGGCCTGACCTTAGGCAGGTCAGGTGACTCTGAGAGTCAAGCTTACCAAAGGTTGAGAATCACAGTTGAACATGATGCTTGAGGGTTGAGATCAAAAAACATGCTTGAGGGGTTAGGGATTTGGCTCGGTGGTAGAGCGCTTGCCTAGCAAGCGCAAGGCCCTGGGTTCGGTCCCCAGCTCCAGAAAAAAAAAAAGAAAAAAAAAAAAAAAGAAACGTGCTTGAAGGGGTGAGAGATCGCTTGGTGGTTAATAGCACTTGCTGCTCTTTTAGAGAATTGGACTTGATTTCAAGTGCAGAGGAGGGTGGCTCACAGCAGTCTAAAAGCCTTTCACCGGGGATCTGAAGGTTTCTTCTGGCTTCTGCAGTCACCTTCAAACACACACACACACACACACACACACACACACACACACACACACACACACACACTTTTTTTTTTCTTTTTTTTCGGAGCTGGGGCCTGAACCCAGGGCCTTGTGCTTGCTAGGCAAGTGCTCTACCACTGAGCTAAATCCCCAACCCCACACTTTTTTTTTAAAGGATCAAGTGTTGTTCTGTGGTAGAGCCTCCAAGTGTTAGCCCCGCTACTGAACCCAGCACCACAGAAGAAATAGACAAAAGAAAGAAGGATTAGAGATAAGTTCACACTTGCCAAGTGCTCCGACCTCTAGTCAGGACTGACTATGACATAATCATTCACGCTTAGAGAATCACGTGTACAAAGTCTGACGTGGCTTCCCTCTTCCTTCCAGATCCCTGTGCCTGAGCGAGACACTCTATGTCAACATTGAGGGCTGTTGGGGGAAAGGAGAGAAACATTCTTCGAGAAACCTAGAAGAACCCAGACTCTTCTAAAATGAGTGGGATGGAGTCACCACATTGTGCTGCTGGGAGCTGGGACACTTGTAGTGGGTTCTGGGAGGGACCATAAGAAATCAGGATTCCTCCAGGCTCCATTCTTTCCAGAGGCACCATCCAAATGTTATCCCGAATGTCCTCAGTCCCCACCTCCCCAACCGTAGCAGCAGAAGGCCTGTGGTTTCCTGTAATTGGTCTCCACCGCTCCAGCCCTTTGAAGGAGGCCCCTCAGGGCTCAGAAGTGAAGGGAACTACCTTCAAGATATAGTATTTGAATTTATGTAATTGTAATAACTTTAACACATCACAAACTTTATTGAAATATTAGTATACATAACAAGTTATATTATTAATAAACTTTATTATTATAAGTTGACTACAGAATAATTAGCATATTCAATATTTTATGATAGTTACTGTTTTGAGAACATGCTGTTCTCTTATAACGTCTATATACACATTGTTATTTCATTCACTAGAGGATTTTTATCTTTTTATATATATCTTTTTGTCTTATATCTAGGTTATATAACCCTAGATCCTTAGGAACATGTTTTTATCTATTTGATATTTAATCTCCATTGTTGAATATGAATATTGAGCTGAGGTACTCTAAACCACTTGGTCATGTCCGTGTATTACTTTTAAGGGGGTTTGTGTTCGAAAGAGAATCCATGCTATGAGGTCCTTCTCCTGGGGACAGACAATAAAGATGAAATATGTTTCATGTTCTCTACATAAGTTACAATGGTGGCTTTGTTTTCTTTGTGCGCGTGAGTATGTGTGTGTGTGTGTGTGTGTGTGTGTGTGTGTGTGTTATGTACTCACGAATGGCTTCATGTTCACCTGTGCTTAGATCAGTATGCATGTCAGGATGTTTGTATAGGGGAAGTGGAGGTTTGAGGTTGATTTCTGATGTCTTCCTTGATAGCTTACTACCTTCTACATTAAGGGAGTGTCCCCAGAGAACCCAGAGCTCTCCAATATACTGAGTCTCTCCAGCTTGCTCTGAGGATGCACACTGTCCCATCTCTGATCTCTGAGAGCCAGAATTACAGAAAAGTTACCATCCCACCTGGCAGTTACAGGTGTGAGGATACGAACCCGGCCTTCAAGCTTGCTGCTCAGAAGGAAAGAGCTTTGAGCACTGAGCTATCCCCTGAGCCCTGCTACTATGATTTCTCCAATGCCTTTCTCTTGTGTACCCTTTGTCTGAAGTGATCGTGTGTCACACCATTGAAATAAATGAAGAAAGAAAAACCGACAATTTTCCTTCAAGGGCAGAGAGCATAATATACAAAAGAGACTATGAATCATAATTACCCACCTATAGCCTTAGTAGATGAGGAAAGATCTTGTATCTCTCTCTCTCTCTCTTTCTCTCTCTCTCTCTCTCTCTCTCTCTCTCTCTCTCTGTGTGTGTGTGTGTGTGTGTGTGTGTGTGTGTGTGTGTGTGTGTTCATGAAGATGCCTACACATGACCATGCTTGTGTAGAAGGGCAGAAGTTGGCATCAGGCCTTTTCTTCAATCTTTCTACACTTTTTTTTTGTTGTTTTGTTTGTTTGACTCCTCCACCCCCGTGTTTCCCCCTCCACTTCTCCTCAGAGAAGGGGAAGCCCTCATATGGGTACCAACCTGCCCTGGCACACCAAGTCCACAGCAGCAGGATTAAACACATCCTCTCCCACGGAGGCCAGACAAGGCAGCCCAGCTAGGAAAGGGGTCCAATGGAAGGCAACAGACTCAGAGTCAGCCCCTACTCCAATTGTTAGGGGACTCATATAAAGACCAAGTGCGTAGGGAGCCTGGGTCCAGTCCTGCATGCTCTCTGGTTGGTGGTTCAGGCTCTGTGAGTCCCCATGGGCCCAGGTTGATTCTGTAGGTCTTCTTGTGGTGCCCTTACTCCCCTCAAGCTTCTCCAATTCCTTCCGCTGTTCTTCCACAAGTCTTCCCAAGCTCCACCTAATGTTTGGCTGTGGGTCTCTCTCCGTCTGTTTCTACACACTTCTGGATTGCCAGGAGCCATCTAGGAGAAGCTAAAATCTAGCAGTGATCTTCCTGTAGGTGCAAGGACAGAAGATAAAATATTGACGGGTTTATCTATACAAAACTCCAATGATAACTTAGTTGCAAATATTATGATTTTTTAACTGTCTGTGAACTTGCAGAACCAGTGACAGAAAATTAATGTTTAACCTGATAATTACTCTTTTTTTTTTCTTTTTTTCAGAGCTGGGGACCGAACCCAGGGCCTTGTGCTTGCTAGGCAAGCACTCTACCACTGAGCTAAATCCCCAACCCCCTGATAATTACTCTTAATGAAAATATGTGTAAACATCTCTCTTGTAAACTTCTTATTCAATTTATAATTTTAATTTATGTTTGAACTTTTGTGAACTTCTGTTAAAAACAAAATATACCTAGAAAAGCCACGTGATCTACTTCCTTAGAAAAGACTAGGAACGATTACATTGCATGGCGTTCTTTCATCAGAGAAGGAGGAGAGAGCAAGATTGGGAGGAGGAAGGAGAAGGACGGCAAAGTAGAGTAACAGAATTTAAAAGGGAACTTAGAAATTAAGAGAGCAATACACAGAATGCAGAGAAAAAGAGGGACGAAGAAGAAGCTGCAGAGAGCAGAAAGAGCAAGGTTTTTCTTTGCCATGGACCGGACAAGTCTTTTCTTAACAACAAGGCAGGCTTGCCCTTACTACAGAAGATAAAGCTTTTTTCTTACAGACTTGGGCTTAATTTATTTAGCAACGAAAAGGTAAAAATGTTTTCTTTCTCTATGTAATAGAGACTGTAGCTCATTTTTCATCCAGAATGAACAAATTCTTTCTGCACTGGCACTTGGTCTTTGCTCCATATGCATATGTAAGTATGGAAGTGTGTGTGTGTGTGTGTGTGTGTGTGTGTGTGTGTGTGTGTGTGTAAGTATGTAATTATGAGATAACTAAGTAGCTTTGCCCAACTGGAATGCATGAATGTGTATGAGTGTGTGTGCTTGAGTTTGTATATGTATGTATGTGAATTTATGCATATTTGTTTGTGTAAAAGTTTTTCCTTCTTCGAGTGACTCTCTTCTCCTGGTTCAATAAAGTTTATTGCTCCAAACCTTCCCTCTCACCTGACAAGTGAGAGGCAAGGTTTCTGGGCAAGAGAGAAAAAAGCCCTAACAATCGTTTACTTAATCCCCAACTGTTGGAGATTATGGGATACAGGTGTTAATAACCCAAGCAAATCGTTTTTAACTTCAGAATAAGCAAGTTATTAGGTTTGTTTTTTTTTTTTTAAAGAAGCTTCAGCATTCAGCATAGAGTTTAAAGGCCAGAGACCATCGGCCTTCTTCTTCTTCTTCTTCTTCTTCTTCTTCTTCTTCTTCTTCTTCTTCTTCTTCTTCTTCTTCTTCTTCTTCTTCTTCTTCTTCTTTTCTTCTTCTTCTCCTTTTCTTCTTCTTCTTCTTCTTTCTTCTTTTCTTTTCTTTTTCTTCTTCTTTTCTTTTTTCTTCTTTCTTCTTCTTTTCTTTTCTTCTTCTTCTTTTCTTTTCTTCTTCTTCTTTTTTCTTCTTCTTCTTCTTCTTCTTCTTCTTCTTCTTCTTCTTCTCTTCTTCTTCTTCTTCTTCTTCTTCTTCTTTTCTTCTTTTCTTTTCTTTTCTTTTCTTTTCTTTTCTTTTCTTTTCTTCTTCTTCTTTCTTTCCTTCCTCTTCCTTCTTCTTCCTCTTCCTCTTCCTTCTTTCTTCTTCTTCCTTCTTCTTCCTTCTTCTCTCCTCCTCCTCCTCCTCCTTCTCCTTCTTCTTGTTTAAGATTTATTTATTTTATGTGAGTACACTGTCGCTCTCTTCAGACACACCAGAAGAGGGCACCAGATCCCATTACAGATCGTTGCTGGAAATTGAACTCAGGACCTCTGGAAGAGCAGTCAGTGCTCTTAACTGCTGAGCCGTCTCTACAGCCTGAGACCATCAGTCTTTAAAGTTACTTCTATGTCCAATGCTTTGTCTCCCTTCAAACCATTCTCGAGCTGGGCTGGCTTCCAGCACTGGATGAAGCCTCTCGGAAGATATTTATGCTAGGCTCCTGCAAGCATAGCAGAGTATCATTAATAGTGTCAGAGGTTGGGTCTGTCCCAGGGGCCAGGACTTGAGTTGAGGAGGTCATTGGTTGGCCAGTCCCTCAATCTCTGCTCCATCTTTATCCCTGCACATCTTGGAGGCAGGGCAAACTTTGGGTCGAAGGTTTTGTGGGTAAGTTGGTGTCCTGATCCCTCCACTGGAAGTCCCACTAGGCTATAGGAGGTGGCCACTTCAGTCTCCATATTCCCAGCTGCTAGGAGTCTCAGCTAGGGTCACTCCCTTAGACTCCGGGGAGCCTCCCCCATCTCAGGTCTCCGGCTCTTCCCAGAGATGTTCTTTCTCTAATTTCAGTTCTCCCTCCCAGCCCTCCCAGCCCTCTCTGTCCCCCTTCTCCCCACACTTGATCTCCACCCTGTTCCCCTCCCTATCTCCTTTCCACCCAGTTCCCTACCTCCATCTACCTCTGATGTCTATTTTATATCCCTTTCTGAGTGAGATTCCCTGGGCCTTTCCAGTTAGCTTCTTTGGGTCTGTGGATTGTAGGATGGTTTTCCTGTATTTTAGGGCTAACCCACTTATCAGTGAGTACATACCTTTCTGGGTCTGGGTTACCTCACTCAGGATGATATTTTCTAGTTCCATCCACTTGCTTGAAAAATTCATGAGGTCTTTGTTTTCAATAGCTGAGTGGTGTTCCATTGTGTAGATGTACCACATTTTCTTTCTCCATTCTTCAGTCGAGGGACATGAAGTTGTTTCTAGTTTCTAGCTATTACACATAAAACTACGGTGAACATAGTTGAGCAAGTGTCCTTGTGGTATGCTGGAGCATCTTTTGGGTATATACCCTGGAATAGAATAGCTGGGTCTTGAGGTATAACTAATCGCAATTTTCTGAGAAATTGCCAGACTGATTTCCAAAGTGATTGTACAAGTTTGTACTCCTACCAGCACTAGAAGAATATTCCCCTTGCTCCCCAACCTTGGCAGCATGAGCCATCGCTTAAGTCTTCAATCTTAGCCATTCTGATGAGTATAAAATAGAATCTCGGGTTGTTTTGATTTGCGTTTCCCTGATGACTAAGGATTTTGAACATTTCTTTAAGTGTTTGTCTGCCATTAGAGATTTTTCTATTGAGAGTTCTCTGTTTAGCTCTGCATCCCATTTTTGATTGGGTTACTTGGTTTATTGGTGTCTAACTTCTTGGGTTCTCTCTATTTGGATATTAGTCCTTTGTGGGATACAGGGTTGGTGAAGGCCTTTTCCCATTCTGAAGGCTATTGTTTTGTTCAATTGACAGTGTCCTTGGCCTTACAGAGGTCCCATTTACTAATTGTTGATCATAGTGCCTAAGCTATTGGTATTCTGTTCAGGAAGTTGTCTCCTGTACTAATGTGTTCAGGGCAGTCCCCAGTTCTACTAAGTTTAGTGTGTCCAGTTTTATGTTGAGGTCAGAGTGATAAATATGGCTTTATTTCCATTCTTCTGCATGCCATCATCCAGTTAGACCAGCACATATTTGGAAGATGCTTTCTTTTTTTTCCATTGTTTTCGGCTTCTTAGTCAAAAAAAAAAATCAAATCTCTATAGGTGTTCATGTTTACTTCTGAGACTTCAATTAGATTCTATTGATCAACCTGTTTGTTTTTATGCCAATGCCATGTGGTTTCTATTACTATTGCTCTGTAATATAGTTTGAAATTAGAGATGGATGGTGATTCTTCCAGAAATTCTTTTACTGTTTAGGATTGTTTCAGTTTTCCTGTTTTTTTTTTTCCATATGAAGTTGATAATTGTTCTTTCAAGATCTCTAAAGAATTGAGTTGGAATTTTAGTGGAATTGCATTGAATTGGTAGATTATGTTGTGCATCATTCATGAGCCGCCAAAGACCACCAAGGAGCCAACTCTGATGCAATCGCACTAGGGTCCCTTTATTTCAAGCTTGAACTTGGGCTTATTCACTGCCAACCCTGATGCAGCAAAATGGGTGAAGCAGCCTTGAGCCCTCATTGGGACAGCGTTTTACGGGGCACAGTGAGCAAGTGAGGGGTGTCCAGCCTGGTGAGCATCTATTAGAATGACTGTTGTGAGCAGACAGGTGGGTGCTCTAAAGCAAGACCGTGAGCAATGACAAACGCTCTGAAAGCACATCTGAAACAATCAGAGTAATCTTGATTGGCTGTTGTTAGGAGTAGCTAGAGAGTAACTCTGGGGTGTGGCCCAAGGGCAAACCATGGGGTCCTTCCTGATACGTGGGTGCAGCTTGGGGTCAAGTGCAGGTCAAGTTCTCGGGCTCTTTTTCTTTTAAGATGGAGGCCAGTCCCAAGATGGAGTAGGTTTGGCCTCTCAATTGCTTTTTGTGAGGTGGTCATTTTTACTATGTTCATTTAATCCTACTGCTCTGTGAGCATGGGCGACCTTTCCATCTTCTGATATCTTCTTCAATTTCTTCAGAGACTTGAAGTTCTTGTCGTACAAGTCTTTCACTTGCTTGGTAAGAGTCACACCAAGATAGTTTATATTATTGTGCATTGTTTTTTTTTAAAGACTTATCTGTCATTAGTTCATGTGTGTGACTGTTTTGTCTGCATGTATGTATGCATGAATGTATGTGAGTGCCATGTGTTAGCATTTTCCACAAAAGTCAAAGCAAGACGTTGGACCACCTGGAGCTGGAACCAAATCTTGGTCCTTTTTGAGGCCAGGAAGTGCTCTTTAATTGCTGAGCCATCTTACCAATTCAAACCACAGAACCCATGGGCATAGTGACACATGTTTGTAACCCCCCAGTGCTGCTATTGTGAGACATGAGAATTCTCAGACGGTCATAGGCCTAGAATGATCAGTGGCGAGTAACAAAGAAAGCCCGTCTTTAACGTGGTGGGAAGCAAGGATAGGCACTGGGGCGTTGCCCTCTGACCTCCACACATGCCATGTCATGCCTGCCATTGGTGGCCTGTGGCCATGTCTATGGGGTATTGTCTTCATTGATATGACCCACCCACTATGAGCAGAACAGGGGCAGACCCATCCCTAGGCAGATCATTCTGAACTGTGAAAAAACAACTGACCATAAGCAGGTCAGCAGCTGACCATGCATGCACTAATTTCTTTCTGCTCTTGACTGAAGACCCACAGGCAAAGACCAGGGGGAGCCTGGGGAGTTTTGTGGAAGAGTGGGGGATAGAAGTGGGCAAGTCAGAGGGGCAAGACGACCTACAGAGTCAACTGACATGGGCCCATGGGAGCTCATAGAGACTGGGCCACCAACCAAAGAGCATGCAGGGATGGACCTAGGGCCCTTACACATTTGTAACAGATATGCAGCTTGGTCTTCATATGGACCCTCTAACAAGTGGGGTGGGGCTGTCTCAGTCTCTGTTCCCTGCCATTGGATCGCTTTCCCCCTATCTGGACTGCCTGGTTGGGTTTCGTTGGTAGAGGATGTGCCTAGTCATGCCGGGACTAGATGTCCCAGGGTGGGGTGGTACCCAAGGGGAAGGGCTCTCCCTCTCTAAGGAGGAGAGGAGGCAATGGGGGAGGGATTTGTAGGGGTGGGACTTGGAGGAGAGAAGGGAGGGGGCTATGATCAGGATATAAGATGAATAAAAATAAATTATAAAAAAATTAAAGAAGGCTGATCTTGACTGACATGCGATTGCTTTGAGACTGGATTTGGGTGGTGCCTATGGGCATGTTTCCAGGGAAGCTTGGAACGTATCTAATGGTAAAAGATACAGACCGAATGTGGGAGGCACCATATAATAAGCTGAGAGACCAGACAGTCTAAAAGTGGGATGAGGGGATGAGGTGCCAGAGAGCATATTCCTGAACAAGTCATCTGTTGATGGTGTCAGCATTGTAGCCATGAGACTCCAAATATCTCCAAATATACCTTCTGCCTCTGCCTCTCTGCCCTCTCTGCCTCTGCCTCTCTCTCTCTCTCTCTCTCTCTCTCTCTCTCTCTCTCTCTCTGTGTGTGTGTGTGTGTGTGTGTGTGTGTGTGTGTGTGTGTGTGTGTGTGTTTCTGTTTTCCATTGCTTTTTAGAATCTCTTGGGTTATATTTGCTTGAGTTACATGTCTGGCTTTTGCATGGTTTCTGGAGATTCAGGCCCTCCTGCTTGCATGGGAAATGCTTTTACACACTGAGCCATCTCTCCAGATAGAGACGCCAGCCTTTTCAGGTGTTCAAGGTCTACACAGCCTTACACTGGGCTACACCATGGATCCTTTATGCTCTGAGGCTTCCAAACTTTTAGACTGAGCTGTTAGTGGGTTTTCGGGCTCTGCAGCATGCAGATGACCAATGTTGAACTATGCATCCCCCAATTATCTTAGCTAGTCTAAAAAAATCCCTTTTATAATTGTATATATACACAACTTTTTGTCTTTGTTTTAGTTGTGCCCTGACAGAAAGTACTTAAAGGGAAGAAAGGATTTATACTAGCTTACAGTTCAGATATGTAGTCCATCACAGTAGGAAAGTCAAGGCAGTAGAAGCTTCAAGCAGCTGGTCACATCACATCCACAGTCAGGAAGCAGAGAATGATGGGTGCATGCTAGTGCTTGGCTCCTTTTCTCCTTTTTATATAGTCCTGGCTCCCAATCTAGGGAATGGTGCCTCCCAAATTGGACAGGATCCCAGCCTAGGGAATGGTACCACCCACAGTGGATGGGTCTTTTCATCTCAGTTTCCCTGATGAGCATCTTGCTGGGCCTCTTTAGTTTTGTTTGCTTACGGCTGATATAATGTTCCCACCTCTCCCTTCTCCACTGGCTCCTGTGTTCTCTGACGCTCCCTTCTCCAAGAAGCTCTTTCCTATTTGTCCAGCATCCACACTATTAATAACTCCCTTTCCCTGCTCACCTATGTAATTTCCATCTCACTGCCTCAGAAACTGCTCTAGCCCCTGTTACTTTGAATAGTTTTAATTTCATTGCATCCTCTAGATGTTCCTATACACCTGGAAAGAAGTCAAGCATAGTTTCTCGTGCCCGGATCCCATGGCTTAGGTGGTAGAGACAGGAGCATTGTGAGTTCCGTGCTATCCTAAGCTAAATGTGGATTTTTCCGGCCAGCCTTCACCTTAGATCGAACCTGAACCCTGTCTCAGATAATCCAACCAAACAAAACAAACAAGGGGAAAAAAAAACAACACCATAACTCCCAGCAACCATCCCCAAATAAAGCTAGAATGAGAGGCTCTGATGGGGCTTGGGGATTTAGCTCAGTGGTAGAGCGCTTACCTAGCAAGCGCAAGGCCCTGGGTTCGGTCCCCAGCTCTGAAAGGAGAGAGAGAGAGAGAGAGAGAGAGAGAGAGAGACTGAGACTCTGATGACTGATTGGATGTGTTGGGAATTACCCGGAGGCATTTTCAGGGAGGTTCCTCCTCTGGTGACTCACTTTTCCTCTTAAAATCTTTATATTTTATTGATTAGTGTGTGTGTGTGTGTGTGTGTGTGTGTGTGTGTGTGTGTGTGTGTATGTTCCTGAGTGCAGGTAACCTTGGAGTCCAGAGGAGGGCATTAGATCTGTTTGAACTGGCGTTATAGACAGTCAGTTATAGCTACCATGTGGGTGCTGGGAACGGAATCCAGGTCCCCTGCAAGAGCAGCCAGTGCTTTTATTCACTGAGCCATCCCATTTCCTTTATGTAGGAAGTAAGGTCTGTTTTCCAGGAACCCATGGATCCTTTTTCCTTTTCTTTTTTTCTCTCTCTAAGAATTTAATACTTGGGTTGGGGATTTAGCTCAGTGGTAGAGCACTTGCCTAGCAAGCACAAGGCCTTGGGTTCGGTCCCCAGCTATGAAAAAAAAAAAAAAAAGAAAAAAGAAAAAAAAAAGAATTTAATACTTTCTCTGGGTTTTGTTTCAATGTTTGCACTCCTGAGTTTCCCGCCTCTGTTGCTTCTCATTAAGTCTGGGTTCAAATTACCGTCTTTTGCAGAACCTCTCCCGTTTTACTTCTTTGTAAAAACCCCTATTTGTGTATGTGTGTGCGCATGTGGGTGTGCTTGTGCATGTGACACTTGCCTGTGTGTGGTATTTTCCTGTATATGCATACCTATGGTATGTGTACATGAGTGCATGGGTGTGAATGTAACCGTGCACTCGTGGTGGGTGTGCGAACAGCCTTGCACTAAAGATGATATCAAGCGCCTTCCCTCGATGCCTGCCTTATTCCCATGGTCAGGTTCCCCCAATGAGTCTGGAGTTTGTCTCTTGTCGCCACACCCCGCCCTCCCACTCTGCACTGAGGTTACAAGGCATGCATGACCACACCCTTCTTTCTGCGGGGTGTTAGCAGTTGAACTCAGGTCCTTGTGCTCTTGCCGCAAGAGTATTATTCAGTGAGCCTTCATCCCTCACTGAGAATTCTAACTCAGGGAATGGGGATGTTTCACAGTTGGTAGAATGTTTTCCTTGCATGCGGTAAGCCCCCATGTCTTAGGGTTTCCATTGCTGTGAAGAGACACCGTAACCAAGGCAACTTTTACAAAGGGCAACATTTAACTGGGGCTGGCTCACAGGTTCAGAGGTTCAGTCCGTTATCATCAAGGTGGGAGCATGGCAGCATCCAGGCAGGCCTGGGGCAGGAGGAGCTGAGAGGTCTACATCTTCATCTGCAGGTAGCCAGAAAAAGAGACTTTCTTCTGCACTGGGTGGAGGAAGCTTGAACGTAGGACCTCACACCACACCCACGCAGTGACACATTTCCTCCAACAAGGCCACACCTCCTAACAGTGTCACTGCCTATGGGCCAGTTATCCAAACGTATGAGTCTATTGGGGCCACCTCTACTCAGACCACTACATCAGGGTTCTACCCCCCCCAACCCAGCAGATACTGACAGTAAAGACCTGCAAGGTCAGTTGCCAGGGGTGGAGGCAGAGGGATCAGACATTCAAGGTCCTTCTCAGTTACTTGTCCTATTTGAGGCCAGCTGATGATATATATGAGGCCCCATTACAAAAAAAAAAAAAAAAAAAAAAAGCATAGAGAGAAGATAAGTAAATGACACCAGGATTCTTTTCTTAAGAGTTAAATTGGTCAGAATTCTGTTAAGCAGCACTAGGCAGCAAACAATTTATATTGACAGGATCAGAAGGTGCGAGAACAGGATGAAGTTCACCTTTACCGTCTTCCCCTGCAGCGAATGCTGTGTGGTTTCTTTTAAAAACACATACCATGGGAAGACTCAATGGACAAGAGCACTGACCACCAAGCCTGACAACCTGAGTTCAATCCCCAGGCCTCACACAGGGGGAGGAAACCAACTCCTGAGACGCCGATTGTCCTCTGACCTTTTCGTATGCACACATGTGCATCTGCGCACACATACATATATGTAAAAATTAAAAACATATGACATGAGAAAGCAGTGAAGAAGATACAGTTTAAAAAAACAAATGAGTGAGTGAATGAGTGAATGGCTGGAGAGATGGCTCGGCAGGTCATGGCACTGGCTGATTCTCCAGAGGACCTGGGTTCAATTCCCAGCATCCACGCTGTGGTTCACCACTGTCTGTAACTCTGGTGCCAGTGGATCCAGTGCCCTCTCCTGGTCTACGTGGGTATTGCATGCATCTGCTGCACAGGCCTCCATGCAGGCAAAACAGCCATACACATAAAAGAGAAAGGAAAGTAAACAAAAGAAAATAAACAAATAAATAAGAGGCAACCTTGGACTTACAGAGTTGACAAAAGAGTATTTATTAAAAACATGTGCTCTTTCAAAATACACATTGCCTTTAAATCAAAAGAAGCCAGTACCACTTCTTCACTTTTCACATGTAGAATCTCTGTATGGTTATAATAGATATTTTTAAAACCCACACGGCATAGTGACACACACCCTCCCACTGGGGAGGCCGAGGCAGGTGGACTTCTGTGAGCCTGAGGCCAGCCTGGTCTATGAAGCAAGCTGAAGGCCAGCCTGGGCTACATAGTGAGGTTCTGCCCCAAAACAAAAATAAAACAAATGGGTAAAACCCCCAAATCTCCTCCTAGAAGGAAAATGTTTACATAAATGGTATCCACTACAAAACTGTGAGAACTGTGTGCTTTCAAATCTACAATGTTTCAAAAACCGTTCATAAAAAATAATTCTATGATAAACCTTCATAGACTCCAATAAAATGTGTGAAATATATTAAAGCTTTCTATTACAAACATATGGCTCAAATGCTGTATTTTGAAGGTGGTTCCCTCCTCCTCTGAGCCCTGAGGGGCCTCCTTCAAAGGGCCCGAGCGGTGGAGACCAATTACAGGAAACCACAG